>NC_084744.1:35688391-35694645 GCF_033978785.1 Entelurus aequoreus | reverse complement strand
CCTACTGAAATGAATTTGTTTTATTTAAACGGGAATAGCAGATCCATTCTATGTGTCATACTTGATCATTTCGCGATATTGCCATATTTTTGCTGAAAGGATTTGGTAGAGAAAATCGACGATAAAGTTCGCAACTTTTGGCTCGCTGATAAAAAAAAGCCTTGCCTGTACCGGAAGTAGCGTGACGTCACAGGAGGTAATATTCCTCACAATTTTCCTTTGTTTACAATGGAGCGAGAGAGATTTGGAGCGACAAAGCGACGATTACCCCATTAGTTTGAGCGAGGATGAAAGATTCGTGGATGAGGAACGTTTAGAGTGAAGAACTAGAGGCAGTGCAGGACGTATCTTTTTTCGCTCTGACCGTAACTTAGGTACAAGCTGGCTCATTGGATTCCACACTCTCTCCTTTTTCTATTGTGGATCACGGATTTGTATTTTAAACCACCTCGGATACTATATCCTCTTGAAAATGAGAGTCGAGCACGCGAAATGGACATTCAAAGTGACTTTTATCTCCAAGACAATACATCGGTGACACACATAGCTACTGAGCTAACGTAATAGCATCGTTCTCAAATGCAGATAGAAACAAAATACATAAATCCCTGACTGGAAGGATAGACAGAAGATCAACAATACTATTAAACCATGTACATGTAACTACACGGTTAATAATTCTCAGCCTGGTAAAGCTTAAAGGCCTACTGAAACCCCACTACTACCGACCACGCAGTCTAAAAGTTTATATATCAATGATGAAATCTTAACATTGCAACACATGCCAATACGGCCGGGTTAACTTATAAAGTGCAATTTTAAAATTCCCGCCACACTTCTGGTTGAAAAACTTCTTTGGATATGATTTATGCGCGTGACGTCACAAAATCCACGGAAGTGGTTGTACCCCATCTGACCCGATATAAAAACCTCTTGTTTTCTTCGACAAAATTCCACAGTATTCTGGACATCTGTGTTGGTGAATCTTTTGCAATTTGTTTAATGAACAATGGAGGCTGCAAAGAAGAATGTTGTAGGTGGGATCGATCGGTGTATTAGCGGCTAAGTACAATACTTACAGCAACACAACAAGGACTACTTACTACGCCTAGCCGATGCTTGCCGCCAAACCCACGGATGAAGTCCTTCGTCGCGCCGTCGATCGCTGGAACACAGGTGAGCACGGCTGTTGATAAGCAGATGAGGGCTGGCTGGCGTAGGTGGAGCGCTAATGTTTTTATCATAGTTCTGTGAGGTCCGGTTGCTAAGTTGCTAAATTAGCTTAGCGTCGTTAGCAACAGCATTGTTAAGCCTTACCAGGCTGAGAATTTTTAACCGTGTAGTTACATGTACATGGTTTAATAGTATTGTTGATCTTCTGTCTATCCTTCCAGTCAGGGATTTATTTCTTTTGTTTCTATCTTCATTTGAGAACGATGCTATCACGTTAGCTCAGTAGCTAAGTGTGTCACCGATGTATTGTCGTGGAGATAAAAGTCACTTTAAATGTCCATTTCGCGTGCTCGACTCTCATTTTCAAGAGGATATAGTATCCGAGGTGGTTTAAAATACAAATCCGTGATCCACAATAGAAAAAGGAGAGAGTGTGGAATCCAATGAGCCAGCTTGTACCTAAGTTACGGTCAGAGCGAAAAAAGATACGTCCATCACTGCCTCTCAAGTCCTTCACTGTAACGTTCCTCATCTACGAATCTTTCATCCTCGCTCAAATTAATGGGGTAATCGTCGCTTTGTCGCTCCGAATCTCTCGCTCCATTGTAAACAACGGGGTATTGTGAGGAATACTAGCTCCTGTGACGTCACGCTACTTCCGGTACAGGCAAGGCTTTTTTTTATCAGCGAGCAAAAGTTGCGAACTTTATCGTCAATTTTCTCTACTAAATCCTTTCAGCAAAAATATGGCAATATCGCGAAATTATCAAGTATGACACATAGAATGGATCTGCTATTCCCGTTTAAATAAAAAAAGTTCATTTCAGTAGGCCTTTAACAATGCTGTTGCTAACGACGCTAAGGCTAATTTAGCAACTTAGCAACCGGACCTCACAGAGCTATGATAAAAACATTAGCGCTCCACCTACGCCAGCCAGCCCTCATCTGCCCATTCATCAGCCCTCATCTGCCCATCAACAGCCGTGCTCACCCGCGTTCCAGCGATCGACGGCGCGACGAAGGACTTCATCCGTGGGTTTGGCTAGCTGCTAAGTCCTTGTTGTGTTGCTACAGCCAGCCGCTAATACACCGATCGATCCCACCTACAACGTTCTTCTTTGCAGCCTCCATTGTTCATTAAACAAATTGCAAAATATTCACCAACACAGATGTCCAGAATACTGTGGAATTATGAAATGAAAACAGAGCTTGTTGTATAGGATTCTCCGGGTTCCGAATACTTCCCTTGTCCTCGTGACGTCACACGCATACGTCAGCATAATAAAACGTTTATAACAGGAAGTGTGGCGGGAAATTTAGAATTGCACTTTATAAGTTAACCCGGCCGTATTGGCATGTGTTGCAATGTTAAGATTTCGTCATTGATATATAAACTATCAGACTGCGTGGTCGGTAGTAGTGGGTTTCAGTAGGCCTTTAAATGTCAAATAATGGAAGTAAAAATGGCAAATGTCCCCAAAATGAATAAGAAAAAAAGTGAAACCAAGCTCCCGAGCTGGAAGTGTGCTGCAAAATACAAGGGGTAAATTTGTTTTGATAAGGGAAAAATATGTGATTAAAAAGGCACTGGGAAGTAAGGTAAACAATTTGGAGAGAAATGCTGGACAAGGATATTTTTGGATAACATTGAAACAAGTTCTGTTTCCGAGACTGGAATACTGAGGAGTTCCCTTTGCTGAGATACATTATATGGGAGGGCGGGAGTGACAGATGAAAGAGGGGTGCTCCGTACCTTCCCACATAGAAAACTCATAAAGGCTAAGAAAAGATCTTGAAACAAAGCAGCCGAGTGAAGTCAGTGGCCTCAGCCTCAATGATAAATGAGCTCTCCAAGCGCCTTGCCAGCATGAACGTGTGTCAGTGTTTTGTTTCCATTAAGTAGGATCCCCTGCCAAGTCTTTGCACTCATATTCTAATGCAAAACTGACCAATGCAGGACCATGACAGAGTTGGACTTACTTTGTCTGGAAACGTTGTCTGTCACGCTGGCATTGTCCTCTGAGATGTTATCGCTCACATCACTGACGTATGACTCATCATCCGAGCCCTGTCGGGACAACAGGTAGAGAGGGAAACTCAAGACAAAGTAAGGTGTAAACTGATTAAAGAGCAGGCGGGTTTTGGCTCCACTTTCCCGTGGGGGAGAAGCTGCAGCACAGCATCTGCCCCACATTGTTCATGCAGAAAACACAGTTGTATTGGCCTTCATGGCAGTCTCCTGCTGCCCTGGGTCTGAATGGAACTGCCTTCATGTTACAGTGTGATGAATGTCCTCTGGGAGTGATCCTTCACATGGCTCAATGTGTGCTTAGAAAGCAAACCTCTTTAATAGCCCCTCAGAGGCTCCATATGTAATATGGTTAGAAGGCAAACTTCAAGTGGCTAAACTGTTTTTACATAATGAGCCAGAAGCTATGTGCTAATTAAATATAAAGAAATAAAGATCAAATTAAGACCAAACGAGGAACGAGGCATCAGGCCCAATTGACAAGCAGTCCCTTAAAGCAGTGTTTTTCAACCTTTTTTGAGCCAAAGCACATTTTTTTGCATTGAAAAAATCCAGAGGCACACCACCAGCAGAAATCATTAAAAAACAAAACTCAGTTGACAGTAAAAAGTCATTGTCGCAATTGCTGGATATGACTTTAAACCATAACCATCAATATAACTCTTGACTCAAAGTACTGTCACCACCTGTCACATCACGGCGTGACTCATTTTTACTTTTTGGGGGTTTTCCTGTGTGTAGTGTTTTAGTTTTTGTCTTGCACTCCTATTTTGGTGGCTTTTTCTCTTTTTTTGGTATTTTCCTGTAGCAGTTTCATGTCTTCCTTTGAGCGATATTTCCCGCATAAACTTTGTTTTAGCAAGCAAGAATATTTCAGTTGTTTTTATCCTTCTTTGTGGGGACATTGTTGATTGTCACGTCATGTTGGTATGTACTTTGTGGACTCCACAGTAAGTTTTTCCTGTCGCCGAGCATTCTGTTTTTGTTGACTTTGTAGCCAGTTCAGTTTTAGTTTCGTTATGCATAGCCTTGCCTAAGCTTTAATGCCTTTTCTTAGGGGCACTCACCTTTTCTTTATTATTGGTTTAAGCATTAGACACCTTTTTACCTGCACACTGCCTCCTGCTGTTTCCGACTTTAGCTACCTGCTGCCACCTACTGATATGGAAGAGTATTACACGGTTACGCTGCCGAGCTCTAGACAGCACCGACACTCAAAAACAACACATAATTTGCAGACTATAATTACTGGTTTGCAAAAAATATTTTTAACCCAAATCGGTGAAATTAGATAATCTCCCACGGCACACTAGACTGTATCTCACGGCACAGTGGTGGAAAAATACCGCCTTAAAGTACCTATCGTTGAATGTACGTTCTATTTTCTATTTTAACCTCCAGATCCTTTTGGTCTTCCCTAAATATCAAATTACCTCATTCTCCGATGAGCTCGCTGACAGGAGCACTTCCTGGGCATCAAAAAACTCTGAGACAGACTCCGACATGGAGAGTCGACTCTCATTAGAGGCCTGCTGAGTCAGAGGGATCCCCATCTGCTCGACAACCTGCTGGCAAACACATGCACACGTGTGAGATGCAATGCATATGACAGCTGTAACTGTAAGACAACAGAGAGTTAATTTTGCAGGGGCAAAGTTCCAATTCTTTTCCAATCAGTCATTTTCCCATTAACATTTATGTCAGCATTTGCATCAAATCCTGACTCTTTAAACATAACTGCCAGGCTCTCCTGGACAAATCATCAATCTTTAAGGACTGTGATCAATACTGCAGCAAACCAACATTACCGCCAGTGCCTGGCTGCCCTGTTGTTTTATTGATATGCAAGTCCTAAATTAGCATTGTCCGTGACATAATGAACAACAACAAACTACCTCGTCAGGCGTGGAGATGATGTTTACACTGACAACTTGTTCCGTCAGGACAGACTCTGAGTGGATGCGATTCAGTCGGGTTCGCAGTTCTGCGTTTTGGGACACAGCCTTGGGGAAAAAAGTTTAGTTAAGTTACAAATATGTTTTTGGGACATTAGTTACTTGAATAATTTCAAGAAACATTAGTTGCAGAATTAGAAATCGGTTGGCGCAATTTTTATATCATGACCAGTGCAGGGGAGCATCTGAAGACCTAAATCTATTGCAACTACTTATGCATTTAGGGCCATATTCTTCCAAGTGCTTCAATTGAAAAATCTGAAGAAAACTGAGAATCCACACAGCCTTCTCCCCCTCGACTTAAGTCTGTCACTGCATGCCTTCATCGAAGATGCGCACTCGGGTGGAGCAGCCCTTAAATGTGGGCGTTCCGTTCCGTGTATTCTCCCATCGACCTAAGAGCTTTCACTCCTTTGCGCTTCTGATGCTGGAATAAGTCCAGCGCCTTGGGAAGGTGAAACATTGTTGCACTTAAAGTTTAGGTTAAGTGTACACCACAAGTAATAATATGACTATTCTGCTTCAATTTGAGACACCTGGAAACATCCATTGAAATGAGGATAGAAGGACCAAAATGCCACTCTGAATTAACTATCAAAAATCAAAATGCACATATTTTACTTGCTGTGTCTCTGTGTAAGTGGGAAGGAGGTCGCAACTGCATGGCATAAAACGCAAGGTGACTGTGCATATTGGCCGTGTTTGAACATCCTGCGACTACAGGTGTTCAATGGACAGATTTCATCTGGACCGTGAGGTCATCATTGATCGATGTGACTATTTAAAGGGGTCCTATTATGCAAAACCAAATTTCTTACATGTTGGTACCGGTTTTTGGGTATTTGGGATCCCCATAAGTCTCGAAAATTTGAAATCAATCCATTGAAGTATGGTAGCGTTATTTATAAAAAAAAAATCTTGCTGTATGTTGCCTTAGTTACGTCAGAGATATCTCCATATATGGTAAAGGTTTACCCGAAGAGCTTTGCACGACTCCGCCATTTTTATTCAAAGTTTTAGTCGACAAGTTCCTTCTTCTTCTCTATCCTCTTGTTTTAGGGCAGACTGGCTCGTACATTCACATGCATCCTCCGTTG
>NC_084744.1:35638391-35683391 GCF_033978785.1 Entelurus aequoreus | reverse complement strand
AGAAAGAGAAAATATAGAGACCCAAATACAGTAGCTGCTGACATTTACTGTACCTAACCATATGGATTTTTACCATATAGATCTAACCTACAGCCTGGGACAAGACTGTCACATTGCCTTATAATTATGAGAATAGCAGGCACATTTCACCAGTGAGATGGAAAAAGTTAGCAGAGGAACAGTTCAATTACTGTAAGTCACTGGGGCAGCGAAGACGGCTTGAAGGAACAGTGTTAATGATGTTATATCACACAGCACAAATTTGTTTTTCTCACCAATTATTGGAAGAAAACGTAATGGGACCGCCAAGATTCACACATCCTTGTTATACGGCAAGTGCAGTGACTCCGTGGAATAAACAAGAGCTTTGTCTTTTTAAATCTCAAAGCTTTTTTGTGTGTGTTTAATATACTATATCGGATCTACAAAACCCAAAACCAGTGGAGTTGGCACATTGTGTAATTCGTAAATAAAAACAGAATACATTGATTTGCAAATCCTTTTCAACTTATATTCAATTGAATAAACTGAAAAGACAAGATATTTAATGTTCGAACTGAGAAACTTAATTTTTTTTTGCAAATAATCATTAACTTAAAATTTAATGGCAGCAACACATTGCAGGAAAGTTGTCACAGGGGCATTTTTACCACTGTGTTACATGGCCTTTCCTTTTAACAACACTCCGTAAACGTTTGAGAACTGAGGAGACACATTTTTTAAGCTTTTCAGGTGGAATTCCCATTCTTGCTTGATGTACGTACAGCTTAAGTTGTTCAACAGTCCGGGGTCTCCATTGTGGTATTTTACGCTTCATATTGCACCACACATTTTCAATGGGAGACAGGTCTGGACTACAGGCAGGCCAGTCTAGTACCCGGACTCTTTTACTATGACGCCACGCTGTTGTAACACGTGGCTTGGCATTGTCTTGCTGAAATAAGCAGGGGCGTCCATGATAACGTTGCTTGGATGGCAACATATGTTGCTCCAAAACCTGTATGTACCTTTCAGCATTACACTTTCAGCAAAACACTTTTCCACTTAGATGAGTTCGGGCCCAGCGAAGCCGGCGGCGTTTCTGGGTGTTGTTGATAAATGGCTTTCGCTTTGCATAGTATAGTTTTAACTTGCACAGATGTAGCGACAAACTGTAGTTACTGACAGTGGTTTTCTGAAGTGTTCCTGAGCCCATGTGGTGATATCCTTTACACACTGATGTCACCTTTCGATGCAGTATCGCCTGAAGGATCGAAGGTCCGTAATATCATCGCTTATATGCAGTAATTTCTCCAGATTCTCTGAACCTTTTGATAATATTACGGACCGTAGATGGTGAAATCCCTAAATTCCTTGCAATAGCTGGTTGAGGAATGTTGTTCTTAAACTGTTCGACAATTTGCTCACGCATTTGTTGACAAAGTGGGGACCCTCGCCCCATCCTTGTTTGTGAATGACTGAGCATTTCATGGAAGCTGCTTTAATACCCAATCATGGCACCCACCTCTTCCCAATTAGCCTGTTCACCTTTGGGATGTTCAAAATAAGTGTTTTATGAGCATTCCTAAACTTTGTCAGTCTTTTTTGCTACTAGTGCCAGCTTTTTTTAAACATGTTGCAGGCATCAAATTCCAAATGAACTAATATTTGTAAAAATTTAAGTTTTCCAGTTCAAATGTTAATTATCTTTTCTTTGCAGTCTATTCATTTGAATATAGGTTGAAAAGGATTTGCAAATCATTGTATTCTGTTTTTATTTACCATTTACACAACGTGCCAACTTCACTGGTTTTGGGTTTTGTACTTAAATGGCGAAAAACAAAATTACCTGTGACAGAGACTTCCTGAGGGAGTTGATCTGCGCTGATGGGTCAGACTGGTCCTGGTCTGATAGAATCTGTTTGATCTTTTCTTTCTCGATGGCCACTGTGTTGAAGGCCGACTTGAGCAGAGTGTGGACTGCACACAGATAGAATAGAGCGGGAACATCATGACCATTCACGCAGCATGATTCTTTTGCCTCGGCTGCTTTGGCTCGGGTTCGTCAACGAAATGTAGGGTTCTTCAAACGTATTACATAACATATACACACTAGTAAGCGCAGTTGATACAGTGATTCACTGAGACAACATTAGTGACCACAGTGATTTAACGACTGGAAGATATTTTCTATCTAAAAAAAAACGTTCCAAAACAAATCTTGGAGGAATTTATTAACACATTGATGTTGCAGGATGTAAAATTATGTTTTGGGAGCATGCATAGGCCTGACAGAGAGGGTTACAGTCTCTGGCTGTATTATGTAATAGAGCACTGCCTGGCAGTCAACTACAGCTGCACGGCATCACACATGTGACACGCCTCACTGTCCACGTCTTCCTGCTTGCCCACATAAGCCCCCATGTGTGTTCTTTAAGGCTCAGTGCCAACTCGGCATTCACATGCACGGTCCAAATCAAGACTTATGCCAAAAATCTTACATTTTGAGAGCATTGTGTGAGAACAAAGTCAGTAGAGTCAAAGGAAAAAAATAAAGCCAAAATATTTGCTGACTGGGCAAATCAAACACTGCATTATAAATTAGTAGTGGATTTACCATAAAATGTATTCATGTTACACCATCCCGGACAATTCTTATGTTTGCTAATATTACTATTAAGACATTTGTGCAGTGCTTGTGCAAACTTCACAGTACAGTAATGATCAGATAACATTGAATTGTGTACATGGACTCCTCATCTCGATTTCGTTTGATCTTTGACCATGCCGGAAAATAAATGCACATATACCCATTTGTTCCTGGCTGTTCAAGCCTACGGTCTGCCTACCTTTTTGGGCAATGGTGCAGAATTCCTCCTGCAGTTTAGTGTAGTCACTGGAACACTCTACACTGTCTGTCAGCCTGGAGACGGGAGCTTGAAAGTCCCCCAACTCGGCGCAGAGGTTAGGGTTGGATGAGTGGAGGCGGACAGGAGACATGCTGGATGAGAGCGGGACCTGTAGAAACATGACAAGGGTTAATTAACCATGAAGCACAATCATGCTGAGAGCCTCAAAACGCCCTGAAAGTTATTCCATGAAAAAATACTACAGCAGGAATGTATAAAATTAATGTATAATAATTCTAAACACCTTTGCAAATTGCGCAAATACTTGTCATATGGCCATTTATGCTCCCATTTGTTCATCTAACAATTGTTTCTATAAAGTCCCTTTGCACAGCAGTAGTTAGCATTCAGTGGATAAAAAGCATGCTAGCGCATTCCAAATGTTTCAGCAGCACAGATTAATGTGCTAAGCAAAATAAGAATGTATTAGCAAGGATGGGGGAAACAAATCAAATGCACCAATAAAGTAAATTGGTGGATAACCTGGGAAAATTAACACAAAACTAATTTGATCAAATAGTTGAAAGTGTAAAATAGAAAGTTCTCTGTATTGTCATAAGTCATTGTCCTTACATTTGTTTGACATTCACTTTAATTAGGCCTCAGTAAAATCCAAAGTGGTACCTGAAGCTGGAATTTTGCGTCTTTGCCGACACTTTTTGTCCTCCATCTTCTGTTCAAGCGCTTTTCTTTCTTTGACAATTCTACACAAGCAGTCTATGCGGCATCAAAACATCCAAAAGGTGGTTGATTAGACAGGACACTCACACAAAAGCAAACATTAACCTACAGATTGACGGTTGTGAAGTTGCAGAAAAGAATCCGACAAATAAGCAGCAAACAAAATTCAGAGTCATATGCAATGACTGTTGCCAAGCAGTTATAGTGGGTGTAAGCATGTCTGAATCCTGTCCATCAGAGTACATAATGGGAGATCTGACACTTTCTTAGACTCACACACGTCTGTCTGTTTTAGACTATGTAAGACTCCTGAGCTCGTCCATGAATATTTAATGCTGTTTGGTAAGGACAGAGATAGCATACAAAATATTTGAAACAACATTGCAAAGGACTAGATGCTGCCTCTCAGGATTAGTCCACACTGGATTCCTACACATTTGGGAATGTGTGAGTGTGTATATGTGTGTGCCAATGTGTTCCACCTGCATATCTGCAAAGTTGGGAGCTGACTGTGTCCTTTGTAGAATCTCCAGACTCTGCAACAAGCCACTCAGCTCGGTTAGGTTGGACTGGCAACGTGCAAGATCTGAAATGATGTTGTTAATATTGAATGTTATGATTACGATGAGAGTATGTCGTCACGAGTAGATCATTGCTGGACCCACAGTATGAGGGTAATTGCAAGGCAGCGTAGACGAAAACAACACACACCTTCTGCACATTTGTCCATCTCCTCCGATTCCTGCAGCCAAGCAGCCACTTTGCTCTGACCGTTACTGTAGGAGCCAGGCAGGCTGCTGTTGGTGGGGACTGGTGGTTGCCATGGCAAACTACTGGGTTTAGCCTGCTATGGGGTGACACAAGTGGACACAAAAGAGCTGGTGTGCGTATGTATGCAGTGAGATGAAAACAAACAACAAAAATTCCACATCTATTTTTGGATCGCCAAACACATATAGTAGCTGGTATATTGATGGAGGATTTTGCACAGGTGATACCAACCAATGCCAATGCCAAATTCAGTCTTGTCCAGAAGAACTAAGATTTACATCTCTGCTTTGTTTCCTTCAATAACTATTTTGTTTGTGAAATGAGATGCAGTTGTAAGAAATACATTCATTTGAATGACAAAACGTGTCAGTGGTTGTGTAAAAAATGTCTGCTGTCCAAACCTCTTTAATAATGAGAGTATGGTGAATGATTCATTTATGGAATACAGCAGGATAAATAAAGTTATGTTAAGGAATGTAGTGTTTTCCAAATCTTAAAGGGGTCATATTTAGGGATGATGTTTGATAAGAAATTATCGAGTTCGAGCCTGTTATCGAATCCTCTTATCGGACCGATTCCTTATCGATTCTCTTATCGAGTCCAGATAGGTGGTTGTATATGGAAAAAAACACACAATATTTGGTTTAACAAAAGCTCACTTTTATTATACAAGAACACAATTTAATCTAATAAATAAATAAATATTGACTGTTACCCCCCTAAAAAATAAAATAAAATAAATAAATATTGACTGTTGTTACCCAAAGTATATTAAGTGGGATTTTTTCAGAAAAACAACTATATACAGTAACACAAAAACAACCTGTCTCTGTGATCACTATAAGTGTATAAATGATAATATAGTGTTAAATAAAATCAGTCCCTTGGGCACAAAACTGAAAATAATACAGCTTTCCAAAAAGTGCAATTCTGCTGCTATTTGACATAACTGTTTGTTATGATGTTTTGACATTTTTGCACTTTATTTCTTTATTGAAAGACAATTCTATGAAGAGAAAAGTTATTTGCAAATGTGGATACAATGCTAAAAAAATTAAAAGTTAAAGCTAAAAAAGAAATACACTTTGAGTTAACATTATTTCTTTATAGGGGGAAAGATGTTATGAGCTAGGGAATATAACAACTACACTACCCAGCATGCAACGGGAGTGACGAGCATGCGGGTAGCCCCGAAAAGTGTTGTTGCATATCGTCACGCCGGCAGCAAGAATGAGGTTATGAGCATGCTGTGAAAGTAAACGTCAAGAACTCAGCCAACACGCCTCGTCTGCATTATTTATAATTAGACAGACAACACATATACAGTGTGATTTTGTTTTGTTTACAAGGAAAGAAAAACGAAAGTTAAAAAATGGAGATGTCATTTATGTATGTGCTGCGGTTGCTTTAAGAACGTTGCGACAGCTGCCGTAAAGGAGGTGCGTTGCTAGCCTGGTTGCTATGTTTCCGGTTGGTCGTAAAAGTGTTCTTCATGTGTTTGTACCCTGCTCAAATCTCTCAGTAAAGTTATTCATTGGATTATACCTTTTGTTTTGAACTTTATTACACCTTGGAGCGCTTTTTCCCGTCCATTTTTTTCCTGCTTTCGCTATCTGCGCCTAATGACTGAGCTATGTGACGTCATTTCTTGTGATGTCTCACGGGGCATTTCTGGTCGGGACGGGATTCGTTCCCAGGGATTCGAATAAAGAACCAACTCTTTTTCTTTACTATAGTGGTCTCGATAACGGGTACCGGTTCTCAAAAAGGGATTCGAGTCTGAGGACTCGGTTCTTTTCTTATCGAACAACCGAGAAAACCGGTTTCGAGTATCATCCCTAGTCATATTATGATGTTTTATATACATTTAAAAGACTTCCTTGTGGTCTAATTGTGGTGCTTTGGTCTAAATTTTGCTTATATGTTTTACGAACCATCTTCAAGCCACTTTTTCACTATTTGTTAGAATACGCCGTTTTGTGGGCAATTTTATTTATGTGCCAAGCCCCCATTGACTGCATCTCCTGTCCACCCGTCAGCCATGTTGTAGTTTTAGCACTTCCATATTGAGGTAAGAAAAGTTAGTTTTCCATAATTCATCCATCCATCCATTTTCTACCGGTTGTCCCGTTCGGGGTCGCAGAGGGTGCTGGAGCCTATCTCAGCTGCATTCGGGCGGAAGGCAGGGTACACCCTGGACAAGTCGTCACCTCATCACAGGGCCAACACAGATAGACAACATTCACACACTAGGGCCAATTTAGTGTTGCCAATCAACCTATCCCCAGGTGCATGTCTTTGGAGGTGGGAGGAAGCCGGAGTACCCAGAGGGAACCCACACAGTCACGGGGAGAACATGCAAACTCCACACAGAAAGATCCCGAGCCCAGGATCGAACCCAGGACCTTCGTATTGTGAGGCACATGCACTAACCCCTGTAGCGCCGTGCTGCCATTTTCCATAATATGATCCCTTACAGGCAGCTATTTTCTGTTTGTTGAAAAGATACTGAGTTAATTTTCCACTAAAGTCTTTAGTCTATAAAAACATACCTGACTCTTTGGTAAGTCTTTAGGCAATTCTTCAGGGAAAAAATAATCGGCTGCTTTTAAGTTAAATTTAAAGTTAACATATTTTGGCAGCTATCCCACTGATTACCTTTAATGGTCTACTTTAGACAGACTGTCACAACTCCCTTCCCCTAGAAAACGATCACCTTCATTGGAAATAGTCTCCTGTCTAGACCATTTTCATTTATCAAGCAAACATTTACAGTTTTTATAGACAGACATTTGAGTGCTTTATCCTAATGCTCAGGATTCATTTTACATGTCAAGTCAACATTTCAGCCATAGACTGTTATAGGCCACACATTCACAGTCATTAGTCATTCAGCTGATCAATGTGGAACGGCCACAGTGACCTTTTTAAAAAGAGGCAGACAATTTACTATAAGGGTAAGACATTCTAACAAGGCGGAACAATTCGCCTAAGGTTACAGTATGTCAAAAGTAATGTACCTTAACCTCATGTCCGACACCTGAAGCAGCTTGGGCAGACTCTGCAACAGCTGATGGAGGAAATGTCCTCATAGAAGCATCGCGAGGAGATCGCACGATCTCGTTCTGTCGGTAGAGGCGGTGATATCGCAACTTGGACACCCAAGCATCAAAGATATCTTGGGATTTAACCTAATGGCATAAAGTAAATAGTGCTTTGAACTCAGTCATCTGCTTGACAGGTTAGTCAATACTCAAATAACAACATTGACTCGTCCTGTTGGCGTTACCTTGAGGTGATAGATATGCTCCTCTGTGTCCAGGTCAATACGCCGGGCCTTCTTTTTGATAGACATCACCGAGAGGCCAACATCAATGCTGCCATGCAGTTTGCCTTTCTGAATCTGAATCACAATGATGGATTGGCATTTGACAACTTAATTGTATCTATTACTTCACATCTATTTTCAATGACTAGGAATGTATGTAGCTGATACGATGAACATACTAACCATTAGGCAAAGACCATCAAACAATACGTAACAAAATGTTTTTTTTAATACAGATACAGTACTTAGATTTTTGCTCTGGCCATACCAATTGTGTTTTAGTCAAACAGATGATTTTCTACTTATATTCTCTTCATCGTTTTTCCTTTCAACTTTACAATTACAGTCTTTATTACCTATTGATTGATCAGGCAACTACTCAAGCAAGGCGCAATCATTTGGTGGGTCTAATTTCAACGCGTATAACACAAAAAGCTACCAAGCTAAGCACGTTGAACGCTTGCTGCAAACATTCTGGCTGACTCATTGTTGCCAGGCTGGCCTGCTTCTTTGCTCCGGGGGTTGAGTCAGGGTTACTTACATCAATCGGGGACTTGGAGTACTTCAGGATCCCATTGTCCAAAACGAAAAAGCGCTGCAGAGGAAAAAACAACAACAATGTGATTATGGATCCCAAGTGAGAGATTCTGTGTTTGTGACTGCATTCGTTTGAATTTAGATGTGTTGCTCTCAAAATGGCACATATGCATGCTGGATTTGTGCAGTGCTTTGGGACTTATTTTGACTTGTCTACAATGAAAATAACAGTTAAACAGATAGTGTAGAGTAGCCACATAAATATCCAGTTTGCTTAGTGCAGGGGTGTCCAAACCACGGCCCGTTGGCTAAGTGTGGCCCGCCGGCGTCCGAGAGATGGCACGAGCACAGTTAACAATTTGACAGCGAGCGGTGTATCCATATTATGTGTATATAAATATTTGGTGACCCCGCCTTCTGCCCAAATGCAGCTGAGATAGGCTCTAGCACTCCCCCTGACCCCAAAAGGGACAAGCGGTAGAAAATGGATTGGTAGTCTGATTGCTGCCATTGTGTCGCCATCTGGTGGCCAACAAAAGTCACTCTGCCATTAATTATAATTTCAAGTAATCAAAGTACAGCAATTAATTATTTGACCCAATCCAAACAACCTTCCCTAGTCACGGTGCAGAGAAGAAAAAAAAAAAGTTACAAAATTCAACAAACATGGTCACACATAACACAACATGCTCATTGAACTTTGTGGACATTATAAAAAAAAAATTCCAACACTCACATTCATTCACTAGGGCCAATTTAGTGTTGCCAATCAGCCTGTCCCCAGGTGCATGTCTTTGGAGGTGGGAGGAAGCCGGAGTACCCGGAGGGAACCCACGCAGTCACGGGGAGAACATGCAAAATCCGCACAGAAAGATCCCGAGCCCAGGATCGAACCCAGGACCTTCTGTGTTGGCACTGCGATGAGGTGGCGACTTGTCCAGGGTGTACTCTTCCTTCTGCCCGTGTACAGCTGGGAAGGACTCCAGCACCCCCCATTACCCCATGAGGGACGAGCGGTAGAAAATGGATGGATGGACGTCAGATCAACATAAAAAAATCAAATCGACATCCATTACAAGGGACGTTGGGAAAAATGCAAAACACTCTCCTTACTTATCCATGTTTGGTGCATTTTAGCTGCTTGATAGTTCTGCCCCAAGTGGAGGAGTTCAAGTACCTAGGAGTCTTGTTCACAAGTGAGGGAAGAGTGGATCGTGAGATCGACAGGCGGATCGGTGCCTGGGAGGAGCCAGATGAGGTGGTTCGGGCATCTGCTCAGGATGCCACGGGGAAGACCCAGGACACGTTGGGAAGACTATGTCTCCCGGCTGGCCTGGGAACGGCTCGGGAGGAGCTGGACGAAGTGGCTGGGGAGAGGGAAGTCAGGGCTTCTCTGCTTAGGCTGCTGCCCACGCGACCCGACCTCGGATAAGCGGAAGAAAATGGATGGATATCTCTGGTTGATTAAAAAGCCTTAAGGAGGTTGTTACGGAAGTAAACAAGGTAGGAGTTGAACTTTCGCATACTCTTAATAACCAATTATAATAATAATAATGATTCATTATACATCCATTATATTATTATAATAATATATACTCATATATATGTACAGGTTTTATATATATGTATATATATATATATAAGTTACTTTGTATGCAGTCCACTTTCGGCCCCCGGCCAATTTTTTAAGCCCAATGTGGCCCCCCAGTCAAAACGTTTGGACACCCCTGGTTTTGTAGAACAGCCCTATTGTTTTCGACTGCAGACTTTTATCGGTTACTACTGCCGACTAAAAGCTACCTTGTGCCAGCCTTTAAGGGGCCATTTCCGCTTCTTCAGCATAAATCCCTCATGTTTATCTGGCCTCTGGACGCTGCTTTGACCGATTTTCAGTCCCTCGATGATTTCCCAGCTGTCTGTCTCCTGAAGTAGAACAAAACGATAGTGTCAGAACTAATCAGCTGATCCCTCTAGAAAGAAAATAGACAATGGAAATGCACATTTAACAAAAAATGATCTTGCCCTCATCCTAATGGAGGAAACCCTGCACAGGTTTCTCTTGCACAATGTTTGTGCTTCTCCTGACACATCCCTCCTTTCCCTCTGAGTATTTCCCCTCCATTAGCTTCTTCCTGACTATGCTTTTCTTGCATTTAGTGGGTCTGTAAATCAAAGTGACGTCTCTGGAGCAAAGGGATAGCAGGGTCAAATGGGGACAGGTAATACCCCACATAGCCCAAAAAGTCAAAGGTTTTCTCAGTTGTTTGGGCTCATATTTAATTTTGAATATACATTGATCATTATAAAATGTGCAAAAGGATTTCGTAATTTACTGTTGAATCAGCAGTAATGTGTGATGACTCTCGTGCTGAGTGTGGTGTGACCTTCATGGTGTATGTTTGCCGCCTGGCCTTGGTCTGTAAGGCACTTAACAAAAGAAGACAACAGCTTGTTTAATCAAAAGACCAGCTGAACAGATCTGCTTCGTAATGAGGTCATGTGTCTTCTGTGACCACTCCTCTGCCTCCTGTCAGTGCCTTTGGGCAGTGGGGATGTGGAGGCACAACTCTATTAGCAAAAAGTACATCGTCATTGAAAGCAATGACATGTTGTATTGTAAAAAGGAAGTGGTTGCCTCATACTATAAAGTCATTATAATATCCACAGTTTGATGAGTTATGAAATGATCAATACATAAATACCTTACAGCCTCTGACATTTGGATTCACTTTGATAATGAGAGAAACTTTTTCCACATTTACTATGGGTTAATACTGACCAAAAGACTACATGTAGTACCTAAATTGTTGAGGGTTTGCCGAAAGGCTGTAGGGAGGCCAGCGAGGCTTTGAGAAGGTTCTCCAGAGATGGGTTGGATGACTAAAGGTCATGTGATAGACAGATGAGTGGTAATACTAAAGAGTCTGGCTCTTTGAAATTGCGGTCAGGTTCAATGCCGAGCAATCTACTGTATGTTTATTCAGGGGATTGTTTCACCTATAGTCCTAAAACTGTTTACAAAGTGACAGGAATGCAGCATTCTACCTTTTTTTTTGTTTACTGTTATTGTCAAATAACTTTTGTTCTTTGACCTTAAAACCACAGGTAATTTGATTTCCTGTACCCTGCATATTGGTTGCATATTGATTTTAATGCAGAATAATCAAAATTTGAGTACAATTTTAAACCCAGTTTGCATAATTGTCCTTCCTTAAGTTCTAGATGTATGTTAAGAAGCAGAGTTGTAACAACAAGCTACATACGCAGACATTAGAATGTTTTATGAACCAGGGCAAACAAGTAGCGTCAAAGTTGTTTGTGGTGGGCCGCCATAAATAAATCAATGTATGAGAAATTAAGCCTTTGAAATGTCTGTGGTGAGTTTACATGTTTTAATGTGCTTGTGTGGATATTCTCTAGATACTCTGGTTTCCTGCCACATTGCAAAAGTATGCATGTAAGGCCAACTAGATACTCTAAATCAGGGGTTTTCAACCTTTTTGACCTCAGGGCTCAACTTTTTCACTATAGATGGGCCTAGTGCCTACTCAAATATTAAAACTGAATAGTAATCTTACTCTTGATTTTAGTTGTATCCAATATTATCTAACTTACTTTTAATAGGATAAACCTTAGTCAAGGATATAAAAGCATGTGTTAATCACAAATATTAATTAATACAAAAAAATTAACTGCAAAAGAAGGAACTCATACAAACTGATGAAAATACATTTACATACAATTGTGCGGAGCTATAATAACATCTAACTAAATTAATAACAATAATAATAATACATATTTTTCTGAATAAACTGTCAAAATTTTTTAAGTGCAAATGAAAGTACAACTTCACCACATTCTTCATAATTTTTGCGTTTAAAAAAATTCTCTTTATGACTTTAGCTTCATATTTCTCATGTTTGTTTGGTATTGTCATTACTGTCAAAAGTGATGGAAAAGTGTGTTACAACTGAATACCGGTGCGGCACATACGGACCACAGCTGAGAAAAGGATATTTTTTGGTGGCCCTAAAGGGGGTGCTCGCGGCCCAAAAATGGGCCCCCAGCCTGATGGTTCAGAAACAATGCTCTACATTGTCCATATGTGTGAATGTAGCTGCTCAAACTGCTCGAAGTTTTAAAAAATGAATGGATGGATGCAGGAACTTCATAAACAGTCTACTTATCCAGTCTGGCAAGTCCCAAGCTGCAGACATACGCTACATTCTATCAAATTTCATTAATGCAGTGAATCAAACTATTACACTTCCACTTTCACTTAGCAAGGCCAAACACTCCCCCCAGTCACGTTAGGCTAAATCAGCACTATAAATATCAGTGCAGCACCCCACTTCTGATGACTTCTACTGCCCACATCTGATTCTACAATGCACACATGGTAGGGCTGCATAATTCATTGAAATTCAATCACGATCACAATTTTGGATGCCACGATTAAATGAGGGAGATCGTCGGCAAAATTAACATTAAAAAGCAGGCTCCGCTGCATAGCAAATCAAGCACTTTTACAACCTGCGTCTGCAGAAAAGCAACAGCGGCTCCTCTTGAAGCCGCCTCCAACACTAGAGGCCATTGTGTATGGGTACAGAGCTCCATGACATTAACAAACTTTTCCCCGGTTGTTGCAGCCTGGCACCTCGTTTCCCTTCAGTGGAATCCTTGTCCCCTTAAATAATAGGGACATGTGTGGACACCTGCACAATTTGCTGTTTTGCTTGTTTCTCTGGAGTCCCACTAGCAGGACTGAAGGCCAGCCATCGTGTTAAATAGAGTCTGGAGACCCTTTTCAGTCGAGCGCAAACATCGGCGATACATTCTTCCCACTGGAATTCATGCACCCTCTGCTTCCAGGCAATGCGGAAATGTGATTGCACATTAAAGGACTTTCATATGAGAGTTCAATCGTCATGCCAAATAACACAATATTTGTAGGGAAGTGCCAATTGATTGGCCACCGATCGTTAATGGATGATTTTTCTGATAAAGTACTTTATCGGCCATTGCAGGTTAAAGCTTGTTAATGGCGATCACAAACGCAGATCCTCTCTGACTGAAAAGCTGCTAGCAATTAATTAATTATGTGTCTCCCTACACAATGTGAAGCCGCTCTCCTAAACTAATAATATTCACCTCCATTACAGCAAGTAAACTACATTTCATAGTATCATAAGTATCATTATCAAGTATCACTGGAGGACGAGACTAAACATGTTACACTCTGAGAGCAAACAAGGAACAGGCATGTTAAAAGCTAAGCTAACCTAGCTTTAAACAACACCAAGAAATAAGTGTTAATGCTTAGTAAAGTTTAGTAAGTGTATATGAAATCCACATTGGTGTGTCAGCATTGATAGTACCCGACACAAACAGTAAGAGGACGTGATAATCCATAAGCGTAGTTTATAATCAATACTAAGACTGACCAGATTGACATTTTTAATTTCCCAATAATTGTTTTGTTATTATTAATGTTTACAAATGTAAGGAATAATTCCCCCCCACACAGGAGGACTTAAAGGGCAAAAACCAAGGAGTTTAAATGAGTAACAGTGAGTATTTTTGCTCTTGTTTCGTTTTTGTGTACTATTGACTTTGTTTTGATCAAACAAGTGTATGTAATAAAAAGAGAATAAGGAACTGATATTGTTAAACTTTCGATAGCACTCACCATAAATACATTAAAAAAAATAAGTAGATTGAGGCCCTTTGGGAAACACTCTGTTTTATATAACAATAATCATGATTTCAATATTGTTTATTATTTTGGCCATAATTGCGCAGCTTTACATTGAAGAGTCAATGACCATACTGCTATAAAGTACTGAAATTATCAGTAAAAATCTTTGCTGAGTCATACGCTTACTTATAGTCTGAGGGGGTAGCACAACTGTAATTACAGACGTTGCATTTTATTGAATAATTAGGGCCACACTAATTTTGAAATGCAATTCAAAGTGTGCAGTGTTTGACAAGTACCGGTACAGTACATATGTACTGTAATGAAGATTGTAAAATGTGGTAACACTTACCGTATTCTTCTGTTGTAATAGTCAAAGCAAAAGAGCTTCAACTATGCAGTGTCCTTTCGGGAGTATAATGCATCCTTTATGCAAGGACAAAAGACAGTAACTGGCCATGGAATAAAAAACCAAGAAGCTTCCTGATCTTACAGCTACTAATAAATCATTTTCACATTATGATCTTGAATGTATTTTAGTCAAAGAAAGAGTATCTTTACCATTTACATAATTTGTGGATCCACAAACAAAAAAGTGCTTACATATAAGTACGCCTGTGCTTCTTGTGATTGCTCTTTGGAGCGTGAACAGTAGTCGTCAGCAGATGGGGAATGCGTCAAGTATTTATTTGAAATCAGGATCAAGATATCATCGAGGGTTTCTTTCAAGAAAATGCTGCAAACATTTTTTTTCCAAATCAAAGGCCCAACTGAACTAGCCGAGCCTTTTCTTATCATCTACAGAACCTCCTCAGAGAGTGTAATGAGCGGTGCAGAGACCATGTAGTACACAAAAAAGTGTCATCATCATCAGGAATGCTCAGTCATAATGGGTCTGACCTTCCGTCTTTCCACCCCAGGCAAGTTCTGCTTTAATATGTGCATGTGATAATGACACTTCTTCAGAATAAAATGGAACTTGATTAAATAACAAAACTGTAGAAATTAGAATGTGTTAGTCAACAATATTGGTTCCTTCCTGGTGGATAAGGGCTTGAAGCTGGGAACTCCACTGTCCCATTTAGCAACATTATCTACCATATGGCGCACCGGATACCGATGACTGTGTCTATTAGAGATGCGCGGATAGGCAATTATTTCATCCGCAACCGCATCACAAAAGTCGTCATCCACCCGCCATCCACCCGAACTAACATTTTATCAAAACCACAACCGCCCGCCACCCACCCGTTGTTATATATCTAATATAGACGATGCAAGGCATTAGTGAGGTTAGAAAGCTTTTGCCTGTTAAAGAAAGGAGGCTGATCCAATGCAGCAGAGACATTCAATGCGTGCCACGCATTAATATCTCTTGGCCACGCATTAGAGGCTAAGAGATATTAATGCGTGATAATATTATTTATCATTATTATAATATTATTGACATTTCCATTAAGAAAGTGTTGACTATTATTGTTATTTTTTTCCCCTGGTCTTTAGTATTCCCTTTTTTAGTTTGTCGCGTACCACGTTTGCTGCTGGCGTTGCCATCTTTTTATTTTTTTGTTCTTCTACTGTTGTGTTGTGTTGTGGTGTGATGTGTCACGCCAAATTTTTCCCCCTACAAAAACCTTCCCCCCCCCATTTATTTCCGTGGTCATGTTTCCTCTTACGTCATTGACAGCGATCGATAGCACTTCGGCTTTGACTGCCCGTCGCTGGAAGGATACTTCGTCTTTGACAGCTGCTGGAATCTGAAGAAATCGATTATTGTTTTTTTTTTTGTACAGGCGCGAAACAGGACAGTCGCGTGCCGGTTAAGGACCCCCGGCAACTTTGTGATTTTATTGGACGCAGCCCCGGAATAAATGGGGGGGGAAGAAATTTGGCGTGACAGCTGCAGCAGTGCCTGATGAATAATTGCCTGTTTCAAAGAGTGCTGCTCGTTTTTCGTATGTGGGTAACATTTAACTATGTATATATATTTCCGAATTGGTTCAACCGCCACCCGCCCGAATCTATTTAAAATCTATTTTTTTCGTCAAGCATCCGCCCGACCCGCGGATTATCCGCGGACTCCGCGGTTGTGTCCGCAAACCGCGCATCTCTAGTGTCTATATTCATGCAAAAGGCGCACCAGAATATAAGGTCATATTATGATTACAATGGCGGACGCGCGCACATTTTTTGGGATATTCTATACCAAATACACATCAGCAGGTACCAATTGGTAAGAAAAATTGGTTTTGCATAATATTGCAAAACAGAACACCAGATAATATGTCTCCTAATAGGTGCCATTTTGGGGTACGTCTGACTACGGTAGCCGTAATGCGCCGACAATCCATCAAGCGGAGCTGCTTCCGAGCAACAAAGGTGTACATATGTAATGTTCTATATTTTCAATGAAACATCAATGTTTTAGGGTTGCTTTGCTGGCGTCATCACAGGCGTCACAGTGTTTCCCATGAACTGCCAAGATACCTGTGGCGGTGGGGGCGTGGCTATGGGCGTGGTCACCATGACATCATCGAGTAATTTGCATAATTTACTACAATGATATGATTTTCTCTAAAAAGGCTCAGAAAATGTATACTTACTAATTAATAATAACAGTTTTGTTTTAAACGTCCATCTATCCATCCATCCATCCATTTTACAATATAATTACAACACGTTATGTACATATTTATATACAGATTTGAACAATACGTTATTCACTGAAATATATTTATTAATTGTGGTTCTTACAAAAAATATATCTTATAAAAATATAAAAGCTAAAATGTCTCTTAAAGCTCTGCCCCTTTAATTAGTGCATACTAAATAATTGAACTTTAGCCTACTACTACAACCATATTATTTACCAGCAACATAAAGTGAAACAGAGGCAGAGGTGTCCTGCCACAATCAGTAACAAATAAACAGAAAACAGTAGTGGTGGTAGATAGACACAAAGCTTCATCAAACATCTGATCCACTGAACAAAGAGCTCCAAAAACCTTGATCCTACACTTCTTTTTTGTAAAGTAAATCTGAACAGCCGATATGGGCATCTACATCAACTATATATGATTTGCCTGAGACCCTGGACAGGACAAAAAAATAATAATAATAATAATAAAAAATCTATTTGTGGCGGCCTTAATTCTTTCGTGGCGGGCCGCCACAAATAAATGAATGTGTGGGAAACACTGTGTCAACTTGCAATCAGCACGTATCGATTATGTGTGACTGCCATCTACTGGTCACACTTATCATTACACCATGTACCAAATAAAATTGCTTCGAGGTCGAGAAGCACAGCAATAATTAATCTGTACATTAGGCGCGCCGGATTGTAAGGCGCAGTTAATTTTTGAGAAAATTTAAGGATTTTAAGTGCCTTATAGTTCGAAAAATACAGTAATTCTTCATGGGTTATTTTATACTAAATAAAATACTTTCTTGGGAGTTCTAGTCAAACTAGACAATTTAAGCAAAATAAAACTGTACCTGACTTTTTTTAAATTTTAACATTTAACTTTCATACTTAAGCCTTTCATCCATCAACGTATTTGTTAGCAAACCCCATTAAGGAACACTGGACGAGGGAGGAGGAGGAGGGTGTTTAACGGTCTACATTATCAAGCATCAAAGATTCAACTGTGCTCTTCCTACAGTGCCCAGCTCTCATTAAGCCAACTCCCTTTCCTTCTTAGAGCACAAGATCCCACGCCGCATACCACAGCTTGCCACACACTCAGAAGAGCCAGTCCCTCATAAAACATTTACAGCCCAGTACCGAAATGGAAAAGTGATGGCATTGCGTTCACTTTTGTTGTTGTTTCTGCAATGGCACTAAGTTCAGTTAAGTTAAGAACAGCCTGGAAAGTTGAGGGTGTTTCTACTCCAACCTGGGCTTAAAAGCTACCTGCCGGCTGTCGCGCTGGGATGAGGAAGAGGAGGATGGACTCTTGTGCACCGGCGTGGAGATCTTGTTGAGCGTCACGGAGCTCCTCTCCTCAGAACTCATGGCACGGCTGTGGGAGCCTCGCTGGGACATTGTAGAAAGCAGTAAACTCTGCAGATTAGCCGGTTACTTGATGATTGCTCTTCATCTGAAACACAGCAGTAAATTCATATTAGGCATTAGTGTCCAGTAAAATAATACACACAATGCTTGTTTCTGCAGTGATGAGGCTGTTTTTGTTATAGTTGTTATGTGTAGGTGTTATAGAATTGCAGACGAAACAAACACAGGTCTTGCAAAAGAAGCAGCATTATAGTTGTAACAGTACTGTATATCTGGCATTGATTAAATTGTGCTGTTTATAAATAACCCATCAAGATGGGATATTACCAAGTCAGAATATATCCCTCACAAGTTGTGAAAAGGGCTTGTAATTAAATTCGTTCTCAAGAGAATTTTCCTCTTCTTCAGCTTTGCCCATCAGTGATTCTGTTGATCAACACGGAGCTTTGTGATTTGCAAAATGTTTGTGTATTACTTTTTTTGCCCGATGTCCTAATTGCCATTTATTTGGGCTGGGGGAAAGCACTGTCGATGTGCCGTTGTGGGGTGTTCAATAGTGTATTGAGTAGATTAGCAGTGAGCTCCGGTAGCCAAATATATGTGGATACAAAGATGTCGAGGTCCAACATTAACAAATCTTTTGGACAAACTTATTCAAACTTGCTGTATGTCACTGGCTCAAGATTACAGTTTTTTAAACCAAAGCAATATACCACCAACAGCTAGCATATGTTAGCAATAGTGGTTTAAGAGAACAGATTCAACAAATAAATGTCTACATTTGTTGCAATTAGAACTGGTTCAATTTTGTATGTATTGCCGTTAGAAATGAAATGTAGGTTTCGATTGGCTTCCATGGCTGTCAAATACGACTGTCTTATACAAGCATGCATAGCTAATGCAAAATAACAAAACATAAGCAAAAACTATGATTGGCTCTGATTTAAATCCTTTGGTTTTGCCCTATAAGTTCTCATGCATCACTCTAGGGACTTATTTCCCAAGTTTGTAACCAAGAATAAAAACAACAACAAAAAAGATTTTGTAATATTAACAGTATTGATGCGGCTGTTTGCTTGTCGCCGTCAAACTTGCGGGACACAGCTAAAACATGCATTATCACGATATAACGATAGTATCAAAAGCGCTATCGTCAGCCAAATGTATATAATTTATTATATTTATTGATTAAATGTATTATATCATGCTATCGTCTATATCGCGCACCCATACAGCCTTTTTATGTAAAAATATCTCCTTGGAAAAAGATTACTAAAAAAAACTAAGCCAGAAGTGGCGGAAGACTTCTCACAGTACTTATATGGTATGGTATACGGATGACTGGATAGTTATTTTTGGTCTGTTCAGTCTTGAACCACCAAAATTGCAATCCCCAAGCTAAGTACCCACAGCCAGATCAGTGTGAGCCATCGCCGCCCCAATTTTTGCAGAAGCTTCTCATCATTATTATTACAAACAAACAGATTGAATGGATGTTCTCAAGCTAATGTGCTTGGCATAAAATCAAAGATTATCGTGAGTGAAACAGATCACTGTGATTACGAGAAACAATTGTATGACCAATTCATGTCAATCTCCTAGTTAATCAGATCAAATAAAACTATTTTCAAATCTGTTTGTATTTGCATTAAGATGGATACATATAATTGTCAAATACAGTCAATCAGGAATTTTATGCAGTGTTCTACTATTTTTCTGTCTATTTTATTGGGTCACCACCTAACTAAGGTAGGACGGTTCGAAATCTTTCATTTTTAATGATCTCTGTTTACTATTAAAAGTAATCACTTGATGGGATTTCCCTTTCATATGTGTAAAATCAATTGTGTACTTATGTGGCGGAATTAGAGATGGGTAAAATTATCATAATTTGATCTGATGTAGCTTGAGAAAATTTAAAAGGAACGTCTGTCATTTACTGACAATTATCAGTCAATTCTAGTCGTTAAGGGAACAAACTACTGCATTATGTGCTGTATGCAACCACGTAGCGGTTTTAACAAAATTGTTGATATGTCTGTCAAGCCGTGGGGAAGGTCCAGTCCACTGAGCAGCAGTGCACACCTCAGCATTACGCACTCAACTGTGCACTACACTCACACACTATAGTCCATTATTTAGATCTGTTAACGTCACCATGCCTTCATTGTCTTAAGCCTACTAAGATCTTAGCTCAGGCGAGACCAGATGCTAAGTCTTGTCACATATAGTGGTGTAGGGTGCTAAGCCTATTTAATAGAACTGCACAAGAAAGCAAAGGTGGGAACTTACTATATAACTTAAATGGTTTAACTCAATGAGGCAATTCCTGAAGGGATTGCGTGTGAATGCTCCAATGCTGAAGTTGAACTGAAATGCTGACAGAATGTAGAATGAATGTAAGAATAGTTAGAATGTTGAAATGGTTTGAATGTGGAAATCGTTTAAATGTTAAAATGGTTTGAATGTTGAAATGGATTGAATGTTGAAGAGCTGACGCTAAACCGAAATACTAGAGTAATGTAGAAATGATTTGAAAATTTTAATAGATTAAAGGCGAAAAGCAAAGCTGTACTGAAATGCAGTATGACTCTTGAAATGCTAACTGTTGGAATAGTTAGAAGAGTTAGCAAACCTCAAGAGGTTGCAAAGTAGGGCTGGGTGATATGGCCTTTTGTTAATACCTCGATATTTTTGGGCCATGTCACGATACACGATATATATCTCCATATTTTGCCTTAGCCTTGAATGAACACTTAATGCATATAGACACACCAGTATGATGATTCTGTGTCTACATTAAAACATTTTTGTTCATACTGCATTAATATATGCTCATTTTAAACTTTCATGCAGAAAGGGAAATCACAACTAAGTCAATTTGGCACCGAACGGAGATGTTGACATTCAGTTTCAAGCACTCTTCATTCTCTAGCGGGTGACTTTTCAAATGATGTTACAAATTAGCAGTGCTGCTACTTTTTGTAGCAACGCTTTTGCTGCATAATTGTTCAACATCTTCCCGCTTGAAGCCAAACCACCGCCAGACGATGGACCCCGTGCTGTCTTTCTTGGGAATGAATTATTACTCCATTTGTTACCAGTCGCACCTTCTCTCTCTCGTATTACCACTCGCAATGCACCGTTAGCATCATAGCTAATGTTACCCATGTAGCTACCTCTCTGCTCGGGGAGGGCGTGTGACGTTGCACGTGTGACGTATGTAAGAAGGTGCGCTTGTTTTTCATGTCTCTGTGAGAAGGAGAGACAAGAAATAGTGGGAAACGCATGCAGTGTAATGCCCGCAGCTAAAAGCAACTGTGTGAGAACATATACTCCAATATCACGATATAGTCATTTTCTATATCGCACAGAGACAAACCCGCGATATATCGAGTATATCGATATATGAGATGGGACTTAAATGCTTCTACTGAGGTAGCATCTCTAACTTTTACCGGAAGGGCATTCCATAGTACTGGAGCCCGAACAGAAAACGCTCTATAGCCCGCAGACTTTTTTTGGGCTCTGGGAATCCCTAATAAGCCGGAGTTCTTTGAACGCAGATTTCTTGCCGGGACATATGGTACAATACAGTCAGCAAGATAGGATGGAGCTTGACCGTGTAGTATTTTATACGTAAGTAGTAAAACCTTAAAGTCGCATCTTAAGTGCACAGGAAGCCAGTGCAGGTGAGCCAGTATAGGCGTAATATGATCAAACTTTCTTGTTCTTGTCAAAAGTCTAGCAGCCGCATTTTGTACCAACTGTAATCTTTTAATGCTAGACATAGGGAGACCCGAAAATAATACGTTACAGTAATCGAGACGAGACGTAACGAACGCATGAATAATAATCTCAGCGTCGCTAGTGGACAAAATGGAACGAATTTTAGCGAAATTACGGAGATGAAAGAAGGCCGTTTTAGTAACACTCTTAATGTGTGACTCAAACGAGAGAGTTGGGTCGAAAATAATACCTAGATTCTTTACCGAGTCGGCTTGTGTAATTGTTTGGTTGTCAAATGTTAAGGTGGTATTATTAAATAGATGTCTGTGTTGAGCAGGACCGATAATCAGCATTTCCGTTTTCTTAGCGTTGAGTTGCAAAAAGTTAGCGGACATCCATTGTTTAATTTCATTAAGACACGCCTCCAGCTGACTACAATCCGGCGTGTTGGTCAGCTTTAGGGGCATGTAGAGTTGGGTGTCATCAGCATAACAGTGAAAGCTAACACCGTATTTGCGTATGATGTCACCTAGCGGCAGCATGTAAATACTAAAGAGTACAGGGCCAAGAACCGAACCCTGGGGGACTCCGCACGTTACCTTAACATAGTCCGATGTCACATTGTTATGGGAGACGCACTGCATCCTGTCAGTAAGATAAGAGTTAAACCAAGACAAGGCTAAGTCTGACATACCAATACGTGTTTTGATACGCTCTAATAAAATATTATGATCGACGATATCGAAAGCAGCGCTAAGATCAAGAAGTAGCAACATAGATGACGCATCAGAATCCATCGTTAGCAATAGATCATTAGTCTTTTTTGCGAGGGCTGTCTCTGTGGAGTGATCTGCCCTGAAACCGGATTGAAAAGGTTCACAGAGATTGTTAGACGCTAAGTGTTCATTTAGCTCAGCGTTTCTCAAAGTGTGGGGCGCGCCCCACTAGTGGGGAATAGAGACATGACAGGTGGGGCGCGAGGAACGGGAGAAAATTTCACTTTAATTTTTTTTTTTTTTTTCAAATATATTCTTAGGTTTTTTTTTTTACTATGCTTTCATTTTCTATACACACTGTAAAGCACTTTGTGATTCTGTCTGTGAAATCCGCTATATAAATAAATGTAAATTACTTATTTTTCCTGTCGGCTTTACATTTCTAGGTAGGAGCGCAAGTTTGACAGACATAGCAACAGTAACTAATGGGGGCGGGGCTAAGCGGAAGCTTTGTGAATGGCGAGTCACTGTGCGAGGATTTGCTGTTTTGCAAATACATAAAAAATAGAGCCAATGCTGATGAGCTGTTCAATATAATGGACAGGTTCCTCAAATAACACGACCTTAAAGGCCTACTGAAATGAATTTTTTTAATTTAAACGGGGATAGCAGATCTTTTCTATGTGTCATACTTGATCATTTCGCGATATTGCCATATTTTTGCTGAAAGGATTTAGTATAGAACAACGACGATAAAGATTGCAACTTTTGGTATCTGATAAAAAAAAGGCTTGCCCCTACCGGAAGTAGCGTGACGTAGTCAGTTGAACATATACGCAAAGTTCCCTATTGTTTACAATGA
This sequence comes from Entelurus aequoreus, assembly GCF_033978785.1. Taxonomy (NCBI): domain Eukaryota; kingdom Metazoa; phylum Chordata; class Actinopteri; order Syngnathiformes; family Syngnathidae; genus Entelurus; species Entelurus aequoreus. Next base: position 35,660,163 of record NC_084744.1, on the reverse strand, counting down.
TGGCCGCATGAAGTGAGAGAGATTCGGACCGAGAAAGCGACAATTTCCCCATTAATTTGAGCGAGGATGAAAGATTTGTGGATGAGTGAAGTGCAAGTGAAGGACTAGTGGGGAGTTGAAGCTATTCAGATAGGGAAGATGCTGTGAGAGCCGGGGGTGACCTGATATTCAGCTGGGAATGACTACAACAGTAAATAAACACAAGACATATATATACTCTATTAGCCACAACACAACCAGGCTTATATTTAATATGCCACAAATTAATCCTGCATAAAAACACCTGCGTGTTTGTTATGCTAGCTCCTAGCTCCTCTGCTAGCTCCTAGCTCCATAGAACACGCCAATACAATTCAAACACCTGATCAACACACACAATCACTCAGCCCAAAAGACCGTTCACCTAACACAAGGTTCATAAAGCTTATATATTTTTAAAAAGTTACGTACGTGACGCGCACTACGGTCAAGCTATCAAATGTTTAGCAGCCAAGGCTGCATACTCACGGTACCTGATATTCAGCTGGGAATGACTACAACAGTAAATAAACACAAGACATATATATACTCTATTAGCCACAACACAACCAGGCTTATATTTAATATGCCACAAATTAATCCTGCATAAAAACACCTGCGTGTTTGTTATGCTAGCTCCTAGCTCCTATGCTAGCTCCTAGCTCCATAGAACACGCCAATACAATTCAAACACCTGATCAACACACACAATCACTCAGCCCAAAAGACCGTTCACCTAACCCAAGGTTCATAAAGCTCATATATTTTTAAAAAGTTACGTACGTGACGCGCACGTACGGTCAAGCTATCAAATGTTTAGCAGCCAAGGCTGCATACTCACGGTACCTGATATTCAGCTGGGAATGACTAAAACAGTAAATAAACACAAGACATATATTTACTCTATTAGCCACAACACAACCAGGCTTATATTTAATATGCCACAAATTAATCCTGCATAAAAACACCTGCGTGTTTGTTATGCTAGCTCCTAGCTCCTATGCTAGCTCCTAGCTCCATAGAACACGCCAATACAATTCAAACACTTGATCAACACACACAATCACTCAGCCCAAAAGACCGTTCACCTAACCCAAGGTTCATAAAGCTTATATATTTTAAAAAAGTTACGTACATACGCAAAAAAAAGTTGCGCACATACGGTCAAGCGATCAAATGTTTAGAAGCCAAAGCTGCATACTCACAGTAGCACGTCTGCGTCTTTGTCATCCAAATCAAAGTAATCCTGGTAAGAGTCTGTGTTGTCCCAGTTCTCTACAGGCGTCTGTGTATCGAAGTCAAAAGTCCTCCTGGTTAGAGTCTCTGTTATCCGAGTTCTTCCATCTTGACTGCATCTTTCGGGAATGTAAACAAAGAAGCGCCGGCTGTGTACTGTTGTTGCTGACTACGTTCGAAAAATACGTCCATTTCGCACCGACAACTTTCTTCTTTGCTTGCTCAGCTTCTTTCTCCATAATGCAATGAACATGATTGCAACAGATTCACGAACACAGATGTCCAGAATACTGTGGAATTATGAAATGAAAACAGAGCTTTTTCGTATTGGCTTCAATGTGGAAGGCATACCCGTGTTCCCCGGGCTACGTCACGCGCATACGTCATCCTCAGAGGCGTTTCGAACCGGAAGTTTAGCGGCAAATTTAAAATGTCACTTTATAAGTTAACCCGGCCGTATTGGCATGTGTTATAATGTTAAGATTTCATCATTGATATATAAACTATCAGACTGCGTGGTCGGTAGTAGTGGGTTTCAGTAGGCCTTTAAATGGGAAACTGGGCTTTTGCTCTGATGGCGCACAGACCCTGGCAAAGTCAAGAAACGGGCTGCAGGCTCTAATAAAGAGGGTTGCGCCAAATGCGCATTGGACACACTGTGTCATTCACCGGGAAGCACTCGCGTCAAGGCAGCTCAGCCCCGAACTCAATGAGGTTTTAACAGTGGCAGTGTCAAGCCTGCAACCCCGATTTGAAAAGCTGTGCAGTGCAAAACAGGCTCATTGCAGCCACTAATGCTGGAGTACTGTAAAACTCATGTTCACTTGCCCTGTCTTGCCAAATGCATTAGCGCCTCCTTTTTTTTTTTGCAAAGATTGCAAAGTGGCACTTTTATTTTTATTTATTATTGAACTTGATGCAAGTTATTTGATTTATTATTGAACTTGATGCAAGTTATAACACTTTTATTTGATTTATTATTGAACTTGATGCAAGTTATAACACTTTTATTTGATTTATTATTGAACTTGATGCAAGTTATAACACTTTTATTCGATTTATTATTGAACATGATGCAAGTTATAACACTTTTTTTGATTTATTATTGAACTTGATGCAAGTTTTAACACTTTTATTTGATTTATTATTGAACTTGATGCAAGTTATAACACTTTTTTTGATTTATTATTGAACTTGATGCAAGTTATAACACTTTTTTTGATTTATTGTTTGAACTTGATGCAAGTTATAACACTTTTGTTTTATTTATTATTGAACTTGATGCAAGTTATTTTATTTATTATTGAACTTGATGCAAGTTATACCACAGCTGCACAGTTATTTTATTTATTATTGAACTTGATGTTATTTTATGTTATTGAGTTTGAATGTATACAACTTGATGTTACTTGATGTTCAATAAATTTGAAAATGTTAAGCTTGGCATTAGCGTTCTGTTGGGGCGATGGGGGCAGGTGGGGCTTGAAAACTCCCCCTTGTCCAAAGTGGGGGATGACAAAAAAAGTTTGAGAACCACTGATTTAGCTGCTGTGCAACCATTTTTTCGAGGATTTTCGAGATAAACGGAAGGTGGGACACCGGCCGGTAGTTTACCATGAGGTCAGGATCGAGGTTAGGTCTTTTGAGTAGAGGATGAATAACCGCTTTTTTGAATGCTAGGGGAACGGTGCCAGAGGAAAGTGATAAGTTTATAATATTTAGCACTGATGGACCTAATAATACAAAAAGCTCCTTGATAAGTTTCCCAGGAAATGGGTCAAGTAAACATGTTGTTTGTTTTGTCCCATTTACACATATTAACAATTCCTCTAAGGTTATTTCATCAAAGAGAGAGAAACTATTTTGGAGGGCGGTATCCGTCGTATATACAGTCAGTCGACTGACGTCACGCCCGGTAGTCTGCTCGCTCTCGCTGCTTGCCGCCGCTGTTTCTCCCCCGCTTTTTCGCCGCTCAAAAACTAAGTGCTATCTTTGTGCTTCTAATTGTTTCACAGCTTTCTTTTTTCCTTCTCCAACATATTTAGTAGTTTTATCAAATTTAACAAAGCACCCACTCTCTGTTTCACCACCACACTTTCAGTTCGCTAGCTGCTAAGATAGCGAAGCTAAGCCAGTCCCGGTCCGAAGCTACTGAGCGCCGAAGGCAGCAAGCATTTGACTCGGTGAAATAAACAACAGAGTCCGGTTGCACCACTGCTGCTACTTGCTCCTGCTGATGCAGTTCGCCGCTCAAAGCTAAGTGCTATCTTTCTATCTGTGTGCTTCTAATTGTTTTACAGCTTTCTTTAATCCTTCTCCAACAAATGTAGTAGTCCTATCGAACTTAGAAAGCACCCACTCTCTCTGTTTCACCGCCTCACTTTCAGCGAGCTAGTTGCGAAGCTAAGCTAGTCCCGGTCCGAAGCTACTGTGCTATGAAGGCAGCAAGAAACGGACTCGGTGAAAGAAACAAGGTGAGTATGGCTTCCTGTTCTTTGTGGACCTTACTCGTGGAAAGGTTGGCTCTACGAGAGGGCCATGTCCGCCAGTTGTAGCAGAATAATTTCGTAACTCTAGGCGCCGTGGACACGTTTGCCAGCAAGCCGACTAGCCCAATTTGTAGCAGCCGTAAGCGGCTTACAAGCCATTGTGAACCGGTTGAGACGCATAATACTGTATATTTAGCCCTAGAGCTAGTCCTACACCCCAGTCTACCGGACACCGCACCTTAGTCATTGGGGACTCCATCATACAGTTTAGTAAACCAGCCATAATTAAGTGTATTCCCGAGACCTGAGCACCAGACATTGAAGCTAATCTTAGGGAGCTGACTCGCAACAGGCCTCGTAAATGCGTACAACAGGCTAATCGCACCACTAGCTAGGCGAACATAGTTGTACACTTTGGCTACATTGACACTAGGAGGAGACAGTCAGAGATTACAAAGAGGAACATCAAAACACGTATTGGTATGTCAGACTTAGCCTTTTCTTGGTTTAACTCATATCTTACTGACAGAATGCAGTGTCTCCCATAACAATGTGACCTCGGAGTATGTTAAGGTAACGTGCGTAGTTCCACAGGGTTCGGTTCTTGGCCTTACAGTCTTCAGCATCTATATGCTGCCACTAGGTGACATTATATGCAAATACGGCGTTAGCTTTCACTGTTCTGCTGATGACACCTAAAGCTGACCAACACGCCAGATTGTAGTCAATTGGAGGCGTGTCTAAGTTAAATCAAACAATGGATGTCAGCAACTTTTTGCATCTTAACGCTAAGAAAACAGAAATGTTGATTATCTGTCCTTCTATAGACACCGACACCTATTTAATAATACCACCTTAACATTTGACAAAACAATTATACAAAGCGACTCGGTAAAGAATTTCGGTATTATCTCTGACCCAACTCTCTCGTTTGAGTCACACATTAAGAGTGTTACTAAAACAGCCTTCTTTCATCTCCGTAATATCGCCAAAATTCGTCCCATTTTGTCAACCACTGATGCTGAGATCATTATTCATGCGTTCATTACGTCTCGTCTCGATTACTGTAACATATTATTTTCGGGTCTCCCTAAGTCTAGCATTACAAGATTACAGTTGGTACAAAGTGTAGCTGCTTTAACAAGGTCAAGAAAGTTTGATCATATTACGCCTATACCGGCTCAGCTGCACAGGCTTCCTGTGCAATTAAGATGCGACTGTGAGATGTCTCTGTCTCGGGTTCCTCTTGGACCACCGGGGAAGGCACAACACTCACTGGATGTGGTTTTTACAATTGTTTTAATTTCCTTACACAAGTCTCTCTTGAGCTTTTCAGCTCTTCGCACACACAATGTCTCTACCTGGCTTTTCAGCTCGTCTCACATATCATGTCTCTTGTTGGCTTTTCAGCCCTCTCCTCCAGTGTCCTTCCTTCCGTGCTTCCCGGCTCCCCCTCTCATGGTCTCTGACGCTGCTAATAAAGGAACAGGTGATTAGATAACTCGTTCCAGCTGAGCCATCCACTCACCTGTCTGCTGCTTCATGGCCGGCCCCCGCACACACCCCGCCCGCAGGGAACGCGCGACCACGCCCCTCTCCACATGCCTCCACCGCTAGACTCAGGCCGGGCAGCCGTCCGGCCGCGCCCACTCCCCCCCACACCCCCCCGTAGCGGGGCGAGAGAGGAAGTCGGCCACGGCCATCTGCGCCCCCGGCCTGTGGACCACCCGGAAGTTGTAGGGCTGTAATGCCAGATACCACCGGGTGATCCGCGCGTTGGCGTCCTTCATGCGGTGGAGCCACTGGAGCGGTTTGTGGTCCGAGCAGAGACTGAAGGCACGCCCCAACAGGTAGTAGCGGAGGGCCCCGACCGCCCACCGGATGGCAAGGCACTCCCTCTCCACCGTGCTGTACCTTGCCTTCCGGTCCGAGAGTTTCCGGCTGATGTACAGCACGGGACAGCACCGTCCCCGGCCCGACGCGTCCGCCCTGCAGACAGAAACGGATGTCAAAGTTAGGCATGTGCAGCAGCGGCTCCTCGCAGAGTGCTGTTTTTACCTTCTCAAACCCCCGCTGGCACTGCTCCGTCCACTGGACCCCCAAGTGGTACCCCAGATACTGTACCTCCCTCCGGCCAACTGCACACTTCGCCGGGTTGGCGGTGAGCCCCGCCCGCCTCAGGGACTCGAGCACCGCCCCCACCCGCCGCATGTGTTCTTCCCAGCTGCCACTCTGGATGATGACATCATCCAGGTAGGCAGCCGCGTACGCAGCGTGGGGGCGCAGCACGCGGTCCATGAGACGCTGGAACGTGGCGGGCGCACTGAACAAGCCAAACGGTAGTGTCACAAATTGGTACAAACCTTCCGGAGTGGAGAAGGCCGTTTTTTCTCGGGACTCTGGTGACAAGGGAATCTGCCAGTAGCCCTTGGTCAAATCCAGTGTCGTAAAAAACCGAGCAGTGCCCAGCCGATCTAGGAGCTCGTCGACCCGAGGCATTGGGTACGCGTCAAAACGTGATATTTAATTCACCCTGCGGTAATACACACAGAACCGCACAGTCCCATGTTTTCAGCAGGTTCAGATCGTAAATCTGCGTGTCTCCGTGTCGGTCCGAGCGCCGAACCTCGTAATCGACATCACCCACTTGCCGTGTGACCTCAAAGGGTCCCTGCCACTTTGCAAGTAATTTGGAGCTTGAGGTTGGAAGCAATACAAGTACTTTTTCTCCCGGTGTGAATTCGCGTAGTTGGGCCCCCCTGTTATACGTGCGCCTCTTACGCTCTTGGGCACGTAGCAAATTCTCACGTGACAAGTGCCCCACCTTGTGGAGTTCTGCTCGCATGTCCATGACGTACTGAATTTAATTTTTGCTGGAGCTCGGACCTTCCTCCCAGCTTTCCTTAATGACGTCCAGCACTCCGCGAGGCCTCCGGCCGTACAATAACTCGAAAGGTGCGAAACCAACTGAGGCCTGGGGTACCTCCCGCATCGCAAACATTAGGGGGTCCAACCATTTATCCCAATTCTGTTTGTCCTCGTGCATAAATTTACGGATCATGGTTTTCAGCGTTTTGTTTAATCTCTCCACCAGCCCATCCGTTTGCGGATGGTACACGCTGGTGCGGATCGCTTTAATTCCCAGTAACCCGTAAAGTTCCTTTATCGTGCGTGACATAAAGGACGTGCCCTGGTCAGTCAGAATCTCTTTAGGGATTCCAACTCGGGAGATGACCTGAAACAGCGCTTGCGCAACACTCTTGGCCGAGATAGAGCGCAAGGGCACTGCTTCGGGATAACGCGTTGCGTAATCCACCAGGACTAACACAAAGCGGTATCCCCGTGTGCTTGGGTGAAATGGTCCGATGAGATCCATCCCAATTCTTTCGAACGGGACCTCCATGAGCGGTAATGGGCGCAAGGGTGCCTTTGGGGTGGCCGCTGGGTTCACCAGCTGGCAGTCCGGGCAGGCCGCGCACCAACGGCACACGTCTGCCCGGAGGCCTGGCCAATAGAATCGGACCATGACCCGATTGAGTGTTTTATCATACCCTAAGTGGCCAGACATGGGATTAAAATGCGCCGCCTGGAAAACCATTTCCCGGCGGCGTTTTGGCACCAACAACTGGGTGTGTTCCTCCCCGGTTTGAGTGTCACGGCCCACTAGGTATAATCTATCCCGAATAATTGAAAAATGGGGGAATACCCGCGCTTTCCCCGGGCGCACCAGCTGACCGTCAATATAATCCACCTGGTCCCAGGCCTCGCGCAAGGTTTCATCACGGGACTGCTCGAGGGGAAAATCCTCAGTAGGTTGCCACCGGGGGGCCGGTGGGGCCTCCCGCGAAGCCCCCGCCGGTTCCCGCTCAGCAGTACCGGATGAAGCCGCGTCGCCGCTGAGAACTGCGCGGATACTCCCCTCTCCTACTGTCCGTGAACGCACCCCTACGCATTGTGTCACCAAATGGTTGAATCCCGGCCAATTCGTCCCTAGAATTACGGGGTGCGTAAGGTGCGTGCTTACGGCAACCTTGACTTTATGCTTTTGATTATTATATAACATTTCCACTGGCACCGTAGGGTACTCGTGCACATCCCCATGAATACACCTAATTTTCCCCCGTGTCGCCTGCCTCAACGCCCCGGGTCGAACCAGGTTTTGGTGGATCATGGTCTGTTTGCATCCCGAATCCACCATCGCCCGATATGTACTCCCTTGTACCCTTACCGGGACACAGTACGTCTCCCCCCGATCGGGGGCGGGTGCTGGAGGCCCGACAACCCGCATCACCTGCCCCACCTCCATTACGGAGCACTCCCGGCGCACGTGCCCGGGCCGTCCGCACCTCCAGCACACCGGCCCTGGTGTTTGAGGTGCCATCTGCGAGGGAAGCCCTTTCTCCGCAGCGCCGGTACCCTGGAATGCACACATCGGAGAGATATTATAACCCCGTGTGTCCCCCCTTGTGTGTCTCTGGGTGCGTGTGGGTGTGTGTTCTTTTTTCATGCCCGCGTGGTGAACCTGTTCACGGGCTCCGGGTGGCTCCGCAGGGCGTGGTCGCCGCTCCAGAGGCGCCCCCTCCACCCCTCCCCATAGTGGGGCGAGTCGCCGGCGGGGTGATGGGGTGGGCCCCTCGGCCGTCTTGGTTTCCGCCTCCCGCTGGATCGCCAGGTGTTCCTCCGCCAATTTCACCGCTGCTTTGACGTCCGGGGGGCTGTGGTACCTTACCCACGCGGAGGTCCTGGCCGGGATGGCCTCCACGAACTGCTCCAGGACGATGGCCTCCAGCATTTTTGGATCCAACCCGTTAGGCTGGAGCCAACGGGTTGCTGCGTCTCTCAGCTGGAACGCCAGAGCGAAAGTTCCGGGCCAACTTCATGGCCCGGAACTTTCGCCGATGTTCTTCAGGGCTGCTGCCGACCCGGTCCAGTATGGCGTGGTGCAAGTTTGAATACTGCATGCGAACGGCCGCCGGGAGACTCAACGCCGCCCGCTGCACCTCCCCCACCAGGAGCGGCAGCAGTTTCGCGCCCCATTCCTCCTCCGGCCACTTGCATGATGTCGCCGTGGCCTCGAAGACATCGAGGAATGTCTGGGGGTCCTCCCCCTCCACCATGCGTTTCATGGAGGACATCCCTCCCGTCGCCTCTGCTCTGTCCATTAGCGCCTGCAGCACCTATGTCTGCTGCCGGCTTGCCGTCGACACCTCGGCCAGCACTTGGCCCAGTGCCTCCAGCGGGGATGTCGACATACCTTCTGTGGTCCGCCTTGTTGGGTGCCACTGTGAGATGTCTCTGTCTCGGGTTCCTCTTGGACCACCGGGGAAGGCACAACACTCACTCGATGTGGTTTTTACAATTGTTTTAATTTCCTTACACAAGTCTTTCTTGAGCTTTTCAGCTCTTCGCACACACAATGTCTCTACCTGGCTTTTCAGCTCGTCTCATATATCATGTCTCTTGTTGGCTTTTCAGCCCTCTCCTCCAGTGTCCTTCCTTCCGTGCTTCCCGGCTCCCCCTCTCATGGTCTCTGACGCTGCTAATAAAGGAACAGGTGATTAGATAACTCGTTCCAGCTGAGCCATCCACTCACCTGTCTGCTGCTTCATGGCCGGCCCCCGCACACACCCCGCCCGCAGGAAACGCGCGACCACGCCCCTCTCCACAGCGACTTTAAGGTTTTACTACTTACATATAAAATACTAAACGGTCTAGCTCCATCCTATCTTGCTGATTGTATTGTACCATGTGTCCCGGCCAGAAATCTGCGTTCAAAGAACTTATTAGTGATTCCCAGAGCCCCAAAAAAGTCTGCAGGCTATAGAGCGTTTTCTATTCGGGCTCCAGTATTCTGGAATGCCCTACCAGTAACAGTTAGAGATGTTCCCTCAGTAGAAGCATTACAGTACCATATTAAAACTCATTTATACACCCTAGCCATCAAATAGGCCCCTTTTCAGACCAGTTGAGCGGCCGCGTCTCTTTTCTGCGCTGCCCCCCTCTCCTGTGTGGAGAGGTTCTCAGGTGGCCACAGTTCAGCTTCAATGGAAGAAGCACTAGCTGTTCCAAGTTGGGACCCAAGATGAACCACTGCACTAAATATAAGAGCGACTGCTGTAGTCACAATGAACTGGACTCTCACGTTATTAACTGTATCCACTCTGCATCCATTGCACCGTTCGCCCAAGGGGGGGTCCCCACATCTGCGATCCCCTCCAAGGTTTCTTGATGTCCCCATTGGGTTGAGTTTTTGCTTGCCCTGATGTGGGATCTTAGCCGAGGTTGTCGTTGTGGCTTGTGCAGCCCTTTGAGACATTTGTAGTTAAGGGCTATATAAGTAAACTTTGATTGATTAAAAATGCTAGCATAAAACGTTACAGTGCTAACAGTGAAAAACCTACAGTATATTTTTAAGACGGCACCAAGCAACAAAATCCATGGTTATTAGGTTAAAAAGTACAAAATTGGCTAAAATGCTAACATAAAAAATTAGCATGTGAACATTAGCATACTAATAGAGGAACAGCTAGAATACTTCCAAGATGGCGGCATGCAAGAAAAATATTCATGAGCTGAACATGTTGGTGTTAGAACTAATTGAATCGGTTGAGAAATGTGGGAATTGTGGAACTTGGAAACATTTCCTATTTATTTCAATGGGAATTTTCTGGTAATTTAGGAGTTTTGGGAAAAGTGGGATTTAAAAAAAATTGATAAATAGAATGATTGTCCTGAATGAGCTGAATTGGTTGGTATTGGAATTGTTTACATATGTCAAGAAATGTTGAAGTAATAACATTTTTTAATTGAGAAATGGTATTACGGAATTCCTTGAATTTCAGGAAAACTGGGAATTTCTCTTCCTCTCCTACCCAATCCAATCCAATCCAATCCACTTTATTTATATAGCACATTTACACAACAAGAATGTTTCCAAAGTGCTGCACAGCCATGTTAAAAACAATATTAAAAACAATATTAAAAACAATATTATGCTACACCAATGACTGAATAAAAACAAAGAATAAATGAATAGAAAACCAATACAGAGACAATATAAAAAATAAATATGATTAAAAACGATTTTAAAGGGTAAAACCAATTAAAACAGTAAAATAGACATCAAAATTTATAAAAAAACACACAGGACAACAGAGGACAGAAGACCACACAACTCACGTAGTGTTAAAAGCCAAAGAATAAAAGTGGGTCTTAAGACGAGACTTAAAACACTCCACTGTGGAAGCAGTTTGAACATGGAGGGGCAGAGTGTTCCAGAGTTTAGGGCCGACCACAGAGAAGGCCCTGTCTCCCCTGGTTTTAAGTCTTGTCCTGGGCACCACGAGCTGGAGCTGGCTCTCGGACCTCTGAGCGCGCGCAGGAGTGTAAATTTGGATGAGGTCCGAGATATACTGAGGTACCCCACCTCTGGGACCCCCCAACCTACGTGAAACATTGATATGTTAACATAAGATAACAATGAATAATAATGATTAATCAGCCTGATTTTAATATTGAAAAATATAATTGTTATTATTATTTTGACTATAATCGTGCAGCCCTATGGCTGGCTTCGTTACAATACACATACTTTTGCCAAAGCCCCCAGTGTTCAACTAATTTATATGATGTGCATTGCATAGCAAAAGTCCAAAGCAAACACATGTTTTTAGCAATGATATGATCTTACTATCAAAATCAGAATATCCCTGAGAAAAGAAGTGGATAAAAAAAAATTGCTATTGCATTTGTTTGTTTATTTGTTAGTTCATGCTACTTCCCGGTTTACAAAGAATGAGAGATAGGAAACACCATTATGAATCTGGATAGGGCTGCATGATTATTACATTTTTAATTGCATTCCAATTAATTAATTAGGTGAATTAATCTGTCATATATTTCACTATGGTATAGGGTCCTATTCCTGTGAGAGTGCTCTCCAGTCTGCCTGCATAGACATACAGGTATACCGCTCCCCACACACACATCAGTGTTTCCCATTTATTAATTTACTTGTGGCCACAAATGAAATTACAATGCGGATTTGGGGTATGCGTGTTCGCCCTCGCTCATAAACAATTAGAATGGAACTGTAGCGGATGTAATGCCACTTCACAACGCCTCAACCGCATGTGTTTTGCCAGAGAATAAGATATTAATATACTAATATTTTCCTTCTGACAGAAATATGTGGATTGTCAACACGATCACGGAAAAGTCTTTCTCGCCATCGCCTGTAAATTGCAGCGACTGCCTCTGTGTGACTAAGGCCATTCATACGTAACTGCCAGTTTTATGCTTGATAATCACATTGCTTGTGCTAAATCATTATATTTGCATCTTCTGCTACTATTGTGGGCATTCTGATAATCATCATATATTCTGCATATACATGAATACAGACATGCTAATTAGATTGCGCCTGCTTTATTGCTAATTTAAAGGGGCCCTATTGTGCAAAACCAACGTTTGTTACCTATTGGTACCTGCTGTTGCATATTTGGGATCTGTATAAGTCCCGAACATTTCAAATCAAACCGTTGGAAGCATCGCAGAGATATCTGTAAAATAATCTTGCCTTACCTCATACTTCCACCAAACGAGCCATTTGGAATTTGCAAAACCTGTGACGTTTTTTGCATCGATGATGTCACTGGATTCATATATGGTATACATTTACCCTAAGTGCTTTGCATGGGTCCACCATTGTAGTCCAATGCTGTAGTCAATAAGCTCCTTTTCTTTCTCTATCCTCTTGTTGTGGGTGGGGGTGTAACGGTATTGTAAATACTGCAGTATTTCGGTATCAAAATCAACAATACCGTGATGTATGACGATGGCCATATAAATACGCCATTTATGTCAAAATAGCTTTTTTCCAAATTCCCCATTTGCAGCTTTGAGAGGCTTGCACCTCACTGTATCGGCTTCTGTCTGCTCCATTGTTTCACCCTCTTCTTTGTGCTCGCTTCTAGAAGCAGCAGTTCATCCTTCGTTCATTCACGTTCAAACAGATAAGTATTTGAATCCCCGTTTGTCTAAAATAGTCGTATTTATTGTTTGTTACTAAGTCTGCCATGATTAGAACACACATAAGCGTTTTGTATCCGGAAGTAGGACAAACTTTGTTGCTGGAAGTCAGACGTACGCTGCTATGGAAACAGAAATCAATGGGGGGAAGAAGTCAGTCGCGGAGTTAATTTAAATGATCAAAATACTCCAAATATTGGACGTATTACACATTGTTATAAACGTGTTTGTTACTACATTATATATAGACCCAGAACTTATGGATAGATTTGTCTTCTTAGACAGGTGATTATGTTTAAGAAGACAAGTATGTTTTGTTACTTGCTGTGTGCCTGTGCTCAGAGAACCATAATCACACTGACAGGATTTAGAAGATTAAGCTAATGACAAATCGAGTCCTGAGCTGAGAGTCCCTCGAATTTGCCATATGAAGCAACTTTGCAGCCCATCTAAAGAGGAGCCAATCAGGTGTCTCTACACTGCTATATTATTCCTATTTGGGAATGTGTCTTCTTGAAATGTTTTTGTCTCTTAGCTGAATTAATTTTGAACCCTTCTGCATTATATCCTTAAACTTTTTTAAGTTTTGTCATTCATACAATAGAAGAGACTAGTGCTGAAACAACTAATCATGTAATTTTCCGCTGAGTGACGTCACGTCACGTCTGCTGCCGCGAAAAAAATGGTTGAGACGCATAATAGATTCAGCCCTTTAGCTAGTCCTACACCCCAGTCTACTGGACACCACACCTTGGTCATAGGGGACTCCATCACCCGGAACATACAGTTTAGTAAACGAGCCATAATTAAGTGTATTCCCGGGGCCAGAGCACCTGACATTGAATCTAGTCTTAAAGAGCTGACTCGCAACAGGCCTACTAAACACGTACGACCGGCTAATCGCACCACTAGCTACGCAAACATAGTTGTACAGGTCGGCTCCAATGACAATAGGATGAGAGAGTCAGATATTACAAAAAGGAACATAGCTCGGACTTGTAATCTCGCTAGAAAGATGTCTCAGCTTCGAGTACCTGTCTCACACGTCCCAACTCCAACTAAGTTCTATTAACGCAGATACGAATATATGTACGACGGATATTGCCCTCCAAAATAATCTCTCTCTTTTTGAAAAAATAGACTTGAAAATGGGACAAATTACCATGTTTACTTGACCCACTTCCTGGGAAATTTATCAAGGCGCTGTTTGTAATATAAGAACCATCAGTGCTAAATATTATTAACTTATCACTTTCCTCTGAACAGCCTCCAGAGGTGGCAGTAATAAGTCATTGCATTAATGTTATCTACCAGTAGCCTACAGGAAGACAGGGTTGTACGCTTAGCCTTTTCACTAGGAGCACCAGTGCTACTAAATGAAAAAAAATTAGTAGCACAGAAAAGTTTTAGTAGCATAGAAAACCTTTTGGTAGCACACAAAAAAATTAGGAGCAATATAATGTGTCCCAAAACACAATTGTATTATTAACACTCAAACAACGTACTGTGGGAGTCAAGATAATGAGGCGAGAGGGCCTCGTTCTGAGCCGGTGAGTTTATTATCAGACTTCCTTCAACCACTTTCACCCGGAAGTGTGTCTCCTTATATGTGGTCAGATCTGGCCTAATCTGGTGATAACATATTGTGCCTCGCTACACAGTGTGTAAAATGAAGTGGCAGTACTGTTTACGATAAACACACTTACTGTAATTGAACACAAACATAATGCTCAAATGTTCTAATTATACTATTACTACAGACAAGTATATATACGTATATTTTTTAAATATACTTTCAGTTGAAGGGGAACTGCACTTTTTTTTTTTGCCTATCGTTCACAATCATGAAAGACAAGAACACAGGTCTTTTTTTTTTAGGATTTTAAAGATGATAAAAAACGCTTGGAAGATGTGGCTAATGGGAGTCATTGTTGTAGCCTTCGAAACTCTTCATCAACGTTTTGTAGGTCTACAAAGGGCTACACAAGCCACAACGACATCCTCGGCTCAGATCCCACATCAGAGCAAGAAAAAACTCAACCCAATGGGAACAACGAGAAACCTTGGAAGGGACCGCAGATGACCCCTGAAACCGTACTGAAAGGGTTCTCAGAGATTGTTAGACGCTAAGTGTTTATTTAGCTGCTGTGCAACAATTTTTTCGAGGATTTTTGAGATAAAAGGAAAGTGGGACACCGGCCGGTAGTTTACCATGAAGTTTAGGATTGAGGTTAGGTCTTTTGAGCAGAGGTTGAATAACCGCTTTTTTGAATGCTAGGGCAACAGTACGAGAGGAAAGTGATAAGTTAATAATATTTAGCACTGATGGTTCTTATATTACAAACAGCGCCTTGATAAATTTCCCAGGAAGTGGGTCAAGTAAACATGGTAATTTGTCCCATTTTCAAGTCTATTTTTTCAAAAAGAGAGAGATTATTTTGGAGGGCAATATCCGTCGTACATATATTCGTATCTGCGTTAATAGAACTTAGTTGGAGTTGGGACGTGTGAGACAGGTACTCGAAGCTGAGACATCTTTCTAGCGAGATTACAAGTCCGAGCTATGTTCCTTTTTGTAATATCTGACTCTCTCATCCTATTGTCATTGGAGCCGACCTGTACAACTATGTTTGCGTAGCTAGTGGTGCGATTAGCTGGTCGTACGTGTTTACTAGGCCTGTTGCGAGTCAGCTCTTTAAGACTAGATTCAATGTCAGGTGCTCTGGCCCCGGGAATACACTTAATTATGGCTCGTTTACTAAACTGTATGTTCCGGGTGATGGAGTCCCCTATGACCAAGGCGTGGTGTCCAGTAGACTGGGGTGTAGGACTAGCTAAAGGGCTGAATCTATTATGCGTCTCAACCATTTTTTTCGCGGCAGCAGACGTGACGTGACGTCACTCAGCGGAAAATTACATGATTAGTTGTTTCAGCACTAGTCTCTTCTATTGTATGAATGACAAAACTTAAAAAAGTTTAAGGATATAATGCAGAAGGGTTCAAAATTAATTCAGCTAAGAGACAAAAACATTTCAAGAAGACACATTCCCAAATAGGAATAATATAGCAGTGTAGAGACACCTGATTGGCTCCTCTTTAGATGGGCTGCAAAGTTGCTTCATATGGCAAATTCGAGGGACTCTCAGCTCAGGACTCGATTTGTCATTAGCTTAATCTTCTAAATCCTGTCAGTGTGATTATGGTTCTCTGAGCACAGGCACACAGCAAGTAACAAAACATACTTGTCTTCTTAAACATAATCACCTGTCTAAGAAGACAAATCTGTCCATAAGTTCTGTTTCAAAAGCTTTGGAAAAAAAATCGCAACAGATGACACAAAATGAGAACTTACTATACAATATACAGGGACATGTTTCCAAAAACGTGTTTAGGTCATTTATTCACATGTTGCTGTGTTGGGTATAATGTACATTTTACTCCAATTTCAGCATTGTGAGCTCTATTGATTATTGTGTATTTGCATGCTGTATGCACATAATCTATAATCGTTATGTTTCAAAACATCAGAGAATCTTGATGCCTTCATTGCCATAAAGAAAGCAGTAAACACAAGAGCGACGTGGGACAACATTCTTGTAATGCCTCAAGTTGTGGACTGTCACTTGCACTTCACCGCTCAGTGCTACATAGAGAACTGACCTAACTTCTTTTACAGCCTACTATACTATATCAGGGGACTTTTAAGTTACTGTACATCAATACGTCTTCTGCCATTAAGAAAATAATTGTTTTAAAGTTAAAGATGGAGAAATGCATTATACATTCACATCAATTGCTCCTGGCACCAAGAGCACATGAATATGTTGTTACATATTCCTAAGTGCTAGGGATGTGCAGATTGATTGGCCACCGATCAGTATCTGCCGATTGTCTTAAAAAAGTAAGTCGTCACCGTTGCCGATTAATGCCTTTCAAAGCCGATCACAAACGCAGACACCCTCTGGCTATTATTGTATTTAATTTAGTCCCCTGGCTGACAAGCGAGCCGCGCCATTAAATGATTAATTATCACCATCGTACGGCAAATAAACTGGATTTCTTATCATTATCAAGTAGCATTATCACTAGAAGACATGTTAAACATGTTACACACTAAGCGCAAGCATGCGCAGGTATGCTAAAAGCTAAACTAGCTAAAAACAAAAGAAGAAATACGTGAACTTTAAGAAGTGTAGATGGAACTGCGTTACAGTAGAAAGTAAGCAGTTATTAACAGGAAATTAACACGTAGATTAATACGAGTGTAGAGAGAGGATAATAATAGCACATGTTGGTGTGTCATAGGGATGTAACAATATGACAATTTCATAATTGTGTCATGTGACCAAAATCATCACGGTTATCGTTAGTATTGTGGTATTAATATATGTGCTCAAAAGGTAATCATACACACACAAAACATTTTTTTTAACCAAGTTATTTTTAAATAACTAAATAAACTAACACACTGTTAGAAAACCGACTATTTGCATGTTTTGTGTTTCTTATGCTTCACTGATAGTGTTTTATTTAGTTTTACTATTTTATCTGTTTGAAAGGCTAATCTTTTATTGTTTTAAATATTAGTTTGTGCTGTAGCACTTTAAGACTTATTTAAATGAAAGGTATGGTTGTGTTGACATTTCCTTTCCTCTCTGCCTTGATATCTAAAGGGATTATAATCTGAGGGGATTATAATATGAGGAAGTTAACATTTTAAATGATTGCTATCGGTATTTGTATCACCGAACTCACTCATATATGATCAGTATCAGAATAAGCAGCATACATCCCTGATCGGAACATACCTAATTGCAGTTAAATAAATACGATACTCCAAACATGTATATTTATTTAATCTGGTGCATGATGCACAAGGAAATGTCATGGGAGTGGAACTCAGCCAAACTCCAGTGCATTTCTTCTTAACAGCTTTCAGTTAACAGTTATTTTTACTTCCAAATCCATGAGTGCTGATATCAGCAAAAAACAACGGCCCTTTACTGTTTCCTTCACTGTTTCCTTTGTTCAAAACATAATTCATATCACACCAAACACAACCTGTATTTCTTAGTTCTGTAGGAAAAGTTTCAGAGAAAAACATGTTTCATAACCATTACTAGTGATGACTTAGCAATGAATTAACTGCAACAACTCCAATTGACAACTGTTGAGCAAAACAAACAAATGCATTATGTTATTATTTTGTATTTGAATTACAAAAACAGCTTATCCAATTTAAGTGAAATATTTTAGTATGCCTGGGTCTAAAGCAGTGGTCCCCAACCCCCGGGACGCGACCCGGTACCGGTCCGTGGATCGATTGGTATCGGGCCGCACAAGAAATAAAAAAAATAAAAAATAAAAATAAAATATATTTTTTTATTTTTTTATTAAATCAACATAAAAAAACACAAGATACACTTACAATTAGTGCACCAACCCAAAAAACCTCCCTCCCCCATTTACATTCATTCACACTCATTCGCACAAAAGGGTTGTTTCTTTCTGTTATTAATATTTCTGGTTCCTACATTATATATCAATATAGATCAATACAGTCTGCAGGGATACAGTCCGTAAGTACGCATGATTGTATTTTTTTATGACAAAAAAAAAAAATTAAACAATTAAAACAAAAATACCATTAACCCCCCCACCCCCCACGATATAGCCTTGATATTTGGCAAAACTATGTATGCAACAATAATAGAAAAGAGCAACTTTAAAGTGTAAGTACGTGCCATGAAAAAGTATTTGCCCTCCTCTCAAATTCCCTCAAAGAAATTCCCACTCTCGTTTTCCCATTTTAATGCTCAAAACCATCAAACAACTGGTATGTAACACAAATATATAGCAGAGTGTAAAATTAAATGAAAATTAGTATAATAAATTACTGTAGTTTTTGTAGTAGCAGTAGTTGTCAGCTCTCTTGTGTAATCCTGCCAGCGAATATTCCTAACTTTGTGAATTGAAGTGATTTATATTTATATAGCGCTTTTCTCTAGTGACTCAAAGCGCTTTACATTGTAAAACCCAATATCTAAGTTACATTTTTAAACCAGTGTGGGTGGCACTGGGAGCAGGTGGGTAAAGTGTCTTGCCCAAGGACACAACGGCAGTGACTAGGTTGGCGGAAGCGGGGATCGAACCTGGAACCCTCAAGTTGCTGGCACGGCCACTCTACCAACCGAGCTATACCGCCCCTTGTTTTCACTTTGATTACTATAAAATGGGTGGGAAAAAAACAGCGGCATCACAACAATCTGCTTTTTAGAATGGGTCTATGAATAAGATAATGCCCTGAGGGTGTCAGTTGGAAAATATGCTATGACCTTATTAGGTCGTTAGTAAACATTATTTTTCAGAGGCATTACAGAATTAGGATTAAAAGCGAGGAGAATTACACATCCTAAAAAAAACAGCATCACAAGATCCTACCCAGACCCTGACACATTGCACAAAGATACCTCAAAGGCGGCATGTAACACAAGGGAAGTTGGGCATCAACACGTCTAATAAGGGCAAAAATATCTTCCTGTTTATATTGCCAGCACACGGAAACACCCCCAGTATCACGGGAACAACCAAAACGCTACAACAATCCAACTAAACCAAGCGTGTATCCTTGTTGCATAATGAAATGGACCAACACAAGCGCACCTTTTTCCCAAGACTATAGTATATGACAAGCTTGGCGAGGATAACTGAACTTACAACTGGCTAGTAATGGATTCACAGAGTAGCTGGTCAGTAGTAGTCAAGTGACATCAGGAGTTAAAGGGGGGGGGGGTCATGTCTTTTTCAAGTAAGACCCATCTTTTTCCTAACATCAGTAACTGGACAGAGCCAGTTTATCCTGTGCTGCACTCATTACATCATAGGTAGAGCTGTGTTTCATTCTGCAATGCCTTGGAAGGCAGCTTGCTGCTGGCTTTTATACTAGAGAATGGGTGGTGAGTAAAAAAAAAAGTTAATCCCAAACAGTCCTGCCTACATTTAAGGACATTTATATTGATGACACACCATCAGGACCAAGTGGGGGTTTGTAGCTTTTGAACTGAATCCAGCAAACACTCAGGTGAAGGACAAGAGCCGCTACTGATGAGTCATAGTGCTGTTCTAAAAACAGTCTGGTAATTGTTTTCATTTTATGGTGATGGATAAAGACCATGTGTGGCAGAATAATAATAATACTAATGAATATGATTTGTATAGCACTTTAGCAAAAAGACATGGTTCAGTTATTATGTGAATAAAAGGGAATGTTCCTTTTATTGCTTCTTTTCAGTGGCGCAGTTGAGAGAGTGGCCATGCCATCAACCTGAGGGTTCCTGATTGGATCCCCAGGTTTTACCAACCTAGTCATGTCCGTTGTGTCCTTGAGCAAGACACTTCACCCTTGCTCCTGATGGGTCGTGGTTAGGGCCTCGCATGGCAGCTCCCGCCATCAGTGTGTGAATGTGTGTGTGAATGTGGAAATAGTGTCAAAGCACTTTGAGTACCTTGAAGGTAGAAAAGCGCTATACAAGTATAACCCATTTACCATAATGTGCATTAGAAGTAATAGTGAATACTTGTACAAGGTTTTTAGGTAGCTATCTGTCAGAGAGTCAATTAAAACTAATGATTGTCACAGGAAAGTATGTTTTTGAAAACGCTCAGGTATTTTCTGCCGATTTCTGCTCCACATCCTTTCATGTGATTTGGTGCAATTTTAAACAACCGCAAAGTCATGACTGACCTTATAGCAACCAACTGGCTGTTTACATTAGAAGCAATCTCATAAAGTGACATAAGTTAACCTACTCAAGTTAACTTATGTTATGCTATGTTGTGGTTAGAGTGTCCGCCCTGAGCTCGGTAAGTCGAGAGTTCAAACCCCTGGCCGGCCGACTCATACCAAAGACTATAAAAATGGGACCCACTACCTCCCACTCAGCATCAAGGGTTGGAATTGGGGGTTAAATTAACAAATGATTTCCGAGCGCGGCTCCGGGTACTCTGGCTTCCTCCCACCGCCAAAGACATGCACCTGGGGATAGGTTGGTTGGCAACACTAAATGGGCCCTAGTGTGTCAATGTGAGTGTGAATGTTGTCCGTCTATCTGTGTTTGCCCTGTGATGAGCTGGCGACTTGTCCAGGGTTTACCCCGCCTTCCGCCCGAATGCAGCTGATAGGCTCCAGCACCCCCCCTCCCCAAAAGGGACAAGCGGTAGAAAATGGATGGATGGATGGGTCACCGCTGCTACTCACTGCTCCCCTGAAGAGCAGGGGGGAACAAGGGGATGGGTCAAATGCAGAGGTTAATTTCCCCACACCTAGTTAAAGTTAAAGTACCCACGATTGTCACACACACACTAGGTGTGGCGAAATTATTCTCTGCATTTGACCCATCCATCCATCCATCCATCTTCTTCCGCTTATCCGAGGTCAGGTCGCGGGGGCAGCAGCCTAAGCAGGGAAGCCCAGACTTCCCTGTCCCCAGCCACTTCGTCCAGCTCCTCCCGGGGGATCCTGAGGCGTTCCCAGGCCAGCCGGGATACATAGTCTTCCCAACGTGTCCTGGGTCTTCCCCGTGGCCTCCTACCCGTCGGACGTGCCCGAACACCTCCCTAGTGTTTCGGGTGGCATCCTGACCAGATGCCCGAACCACCTCATCTGGCTCCTCTTGATGTGGAGGAGCAGCGGCTGTAGTTTGAGCTCCTCCCGGATGGCAGAGCTTCTCACCCTATCTCTAAGGGAGAGCCCCGCCACCCTGCGGAGAGAGCCCATTTCGGCCGCTTGTACCCGTGATCTTGTCCTTTCGGTCATAACCCAAAGCTATCGACCGGTAAATTGAGAGCTTTGTCTTCCGGCTCAGCTCCTTCTTCACCACAACAGATCGATACAGCGTCCGCATTACTGAAGACGCCGCACCGATCCGCCTGTTGATCTCACGATCCACTCTTCCCCCACTCGTGAAAAAGACTCCGAGGTACTTGGGGCAAGATCTCC
>NC_084744.1:35478391-35633391 GCF_033978785.1 Entelurus aequoreus | reverse complement strand
ATGGCAGGTGAGGCCGTGCCTCCCCTGCCTCTAGTGACGGCACGCCACTGATATATATATATATATATATATATATATATATATATATATATATATATATATATATATATATATATATATATATATATATATATATATATATATATATATATATATATATATATATATATAGCTGCAATTCACTGAAATTCAAGTATTTATTTTATTATATATATATAAAATAAATACTTGAATTTCAGTGAATTACAGCTATTGTCATGTCTGTGTGATCATGTTTTGTTTTGGTTATGTTCAGGTTTGGTTTTTGGACTCTTTGTGCACTCTTGTTTGTTTTGTCACCATAGCGACCCATTAGTTTTCACCTGTCATATCACGCACCTGTTTCACGTTTTGAGTCACGCACCTGTTTTCACTGATCGTGTCACTGCTATTTAAGCCTGTCTGTTTCTGTTGTTCGTCCTGGTGACATTATCTATCCATCCATGCTACTGCTACCCATGATATTCCTGTTTGCCGTAGTTTTCATGCTGTTCCATGCCAAGTAAGTTTTTGTTTATTGTTCATAGTTTCTGCTTTTGTGCAAGTTTTGTTTCATTAGTCAAGTTTGTTCTCCGCCATTGTGCGCGCCTTTTGTTTGCTTTCTTTTTTTGTAGTTTGTTAGTGTTTTAATAAATCATGTACTTACATTCAAGTCTTGCCCGCGCCAACTAAGGATAGGGATGATGTTCGTTAAGAGATTATTGATGTCGATGCCATTAGCGAATCCTCTTATCGAACCGTTTCCTTATAGTCTCTTATCGAATGCAGAAAGGTTGTTGTGTGTGCACAGAGTTCCAAAAGCCATAGATGTTATGTGACTGGGCCGGCACGCTGTTTATATGGAGGAAAGGCGGACGTGACTGAGGACACCATGCGGACGTGACTGAGGACAGCATGCGGCCGTTAAAGGGTGAAGGTTTCAGGTGAGAGAGGACGCTAAAGGCACGCCCCCAATATTGTTGTCCGGGTGGAAATCAGGAGAAATTTGCGAGAATGGTTGCCCTGGGAGATTTTCGGGAGGGGCACTGAAATTCGGGACTCTCCCGGGAAAATCGGGAGGGTTGGCAAGTATGGGTAGGCTACATCAGTGTTTTTCAACCTTTTCTGAGCAAAGGCACATTTTTTCATTGAAAAAATCCAGAGGCACACCACCAGCAGAAAACATTAAAAAATTTAACTCAGCAGCCGATATCGACAGTAAAAAGTAGTTCTCGCAATTGTTGGATATGAATTCAAACCATAACCAACCATGCATCACTATTGCTAATACTTGCCAACCTTGAGACCTCAGAATTGGGGAGATATTCAAAAGGCCCGCTAGGGGGGTTGTATATACAAATATAGCTGTAATTCACTGAAATTCAAGTATTTTCTTATTATATATATATATATATATATATATATATATATATATATATATATATATATATATATATATATATATATATATTATATATACATATAAATATATATATTATATATACATATAAATTAAATAAATACCGTATTTTTCGGACTATGAGCCGCAGTTTTTTTTCATAGTTTAGCCGGGGTGCAACTTATACTCAGGAGCGACTTATGTGTGAAATTATTAACACATTACCGTAAAATATCAAATAATATTATTTAGCTGATTCACGTAAGAGACTAGACGTATAAGATGTCATCGGATTTAGCGACCAGGAGTGACAGATTGTTTGGTAAATGTATAGCATGTTCTATATGTTATAGTTATTTGAATGACTCTTACCATAATATGTTACGTAAACATACCAGGCACGTTCTCAGTTGGTTATTTATGCCTCATATAACGTACACTTATTCAGCCTGTTGTTCACTATTCTTTATTTATTTTAAATTGCCTTTCAAATGTCTATTCTTGGTGTTGGGTTTTATCAAATACATTTCCCCAAAAAATGCGACTCATACTCCAGTGCGACTTATATATGTTTTTTTCCTTCTTTATTATGCATTTTCGGCCGGTGCGACTTATACTCCGGAGCGACTTATACTCCGAAAAATACGGTACTTGAATCTTAAAATACTGGACGACTCTGTATTTTAAGGGACGGGTGGCAACCCTATACACTCGCTTTTGACTATTTGAGTAGCCTTTGTTCTGCCATTTGCGTACTGGCGAGCGATCTCTGAATCCGGGAACATATCCTTCACGGATTTATTGAAAACATCCGCAAATGAGAACGGGATGTTGCTTGTAGCTATCAGCATAGCCATCTTTGTCCCGGCATAAGTTATACCCTCGGGTCTTCATTTTGCAAGGTGGCCCATAATACTGGGCTGTGCGTTGCCGCAGGCTTGTGCTTCTCTGACCGTTCATGAGTGACTATATCCGTTCGGCCACCGTGTTCAATGGAGAAGTCTGATCTACAAAATCAAAATTTGCAGGCAGCATACCTCTTTCTCTTCGAGCTGTCCTGGATGAACTGAAATTCTTTTTTCCAATCATTTTGGAACTTGCAAGCGTAGTTCTTCTTCTTACTCGTCGTCGCCATGTCTCTTCTTCTGCTTTGTCTTCTTCTTCTGTTCTGATTGCCGCGCTTGACTTCGAGGTGTAACCGTTATTATTGTCCGGCCGGAAACGACGCCCAGTGAAGGATAGTGTAGCAATATTGTTGTCCGGGTGGAAATCAGGAGAAATTCGTGAGAATGGTTGCCCCGGGAGATTTTCGGGAGGGGCACTGAAATTCGGGACTCTCCCGGGAAATTCGGGAGGGTTGGCAAGTATTCTATAGCTCTTGTCTCAAAGTAGGTGTACTGTCACGACCGGTCACATCATGCCATGACTTATTTTGAGTTTTTTGGTGTTTTCCTGTGTGTAGTGTTTTAGTTCTTGTCTGGCTCTCCTATTTTGGTGTTGATTGTCATGGAATTTACGGATGCACTTTGTGGACGCCGTCTGCTCCACCCGCTGTAAGTCTTTGCTGTCGTCCAGCATTCTGTTTTTGTTTACTTTGCAGCCAGTTCAGTTTTAGCTTCGTTTTGCACAGGCATCCCTAAGCTTCAATGTCTTTTCTTAGCGGCACTTGCCTGTTGTTTATTTTTGGTTTAAGCGTTAGATACCTGTTTACCTGCAAACCATCGTCGCCGTTCCAGACATCTACAGAGAATAATTTCGCCACACCTAGTGTGTGTGTGAGACAATCATTGGTACTTTAACTTTAACTTAATCTACAAAGCAATTAGCTACCTGCTGCCGCCTACTGCTGAGCTCTAGACAGCACAGACACTCAACAACGGCACATTTGCGAATTATAATTACTGGTTCGCAAAAAATATTTTTAACCTTATTAGGTGAAATTACATAATCTCCCACGGCACACCAGACAATATCTCACGGTACACTAGTGTGCCGCGGCACAGTGGTTGAAAAACACTGGGCTACATCATGGCTACTTCCAAGAATAAAGAAAAGACAGACAAACTTTAGAATGTGGGTGTCACTTTGAAACATCTTGTACAAAAAAGGGCCTGTGTGCAACTACTACTTTTGAAATCATTTGTATTTTACTTTTTATCCATGTAGTTATGCAAGATTTTATTTAGTTATATTTATTTATTTATTAACTGTGTATATATATATATAGTTGCTACAGAGCTCCAAACTTCATGTGACCTTCCAATTAGCCCACGTACAGTACGCAGAGCGCTTCATGGAATCGGTTTCCTTGGCCGAGCAGCTGCATCTAAGCCATGTTTACTCACATGTCTCCTCTGTACTCAGCCATGCAATCATTGGTCCATATAGTTGCATATGTGTGTGTGTTTGGTATCTGTGTCCGTGCGTACGTATGTGACAAACGGAGATATGGGTCACCGGGATATTGTTTTTAACTTTGTAAAGCACTTTGCGTTGCATTTATTTTATGTATGAAAAGCGCTTTAAGAATAAAGTCCAAGTCCAATGCGAAGCATGGGATGCAGTGGTGTAAAGCACGTTGCCACTGGACTCTAGAGCAGTGGAGACGCGTTCTCTGGAGTGATGAATCACGCTTTTCCACCTGGCAATCTGATGGACCAGTCTGAGTTTGGAGGTTGCCAGGAGAACGCTACATTTCGGACTGCATTGTGCCGAGTGTGAAATTTGGTGGAGGAGGAATTATGGTGTGGGGTTGTTTTTCAGGAGTTGGGCTTGGCCCCTTAGTTCCAGTGAAAGGAACTTTGAATGCTCCAGGATACCAAAACATTTTGGACAATTCCATGGGATGGCACTTCAAGTTCATATGTGACTAAAGGCAGGTGGCCAAATACTTTTGGCAATATAGTGTATATGTATATACATATATAATTTTATTTTATTTTTTCTTCTATTAATCTTCATATGTCTGACTTGTATTTTATTCTTTATCTCTACACATGGTTCTTACTATTTTACAAGTTGTATTATTTTTATTTTCCAACGTTCTTCAGATAAGCCATCGGTCTCAAGGGTTATCAGCCGTGCTTGTGGGGGCGCTTTTGTGTCAGCGTCCTGGTGGCTATGATCTGATGACCTCCTGTGATAGTGTTTACTCACATGTCTCCTCTGTACTCAGCCACGCAATCATTGGTCCATATAGTTGCATATGTGTGTGTGTTTGGTATCTGTGTCCGTGCGTACGTATGTGACAAACGGAGATACGGGTCACCGGGATATTGTTTTTAACTTTGTAAAGCACTTTGCGTTGCATTTATTTTATGTATGAAAAGCGCTTTATGAATAAAGCTTGATTTGATTTGATTTGATACTAAATGTAAAACATTTTTAAGCCAAACAATAAAACAGGAACACCACCGGCTAGCTTAATGTTACCGTCAGTAATTTAAAAGAACATATATATTTTCAAATGTCTGTATTTTTCCCAATTATATTAAATTAAAAATGTTCGTCTGGAAAGCATCTGGCATTAAAACTGAACTGCACTTTTTTAAAATTGTGCCTATATTCACAATTCTTATGTAAGAAAAACACACATACGTTTTTAATGCTCTTTAACTAGTGTGAGCAAAATTCCACTTACAATGAAGCCTATGGGAGTTGCTCTATTCTGCCTACAAAGCGCTTAAAAAACACTCAAATACATCCATCAACATTTTATGTAGACTCTGTAAGTATATACAGTCGTGGTCAAAAGTTTACATACACTTGTAAAGAACATAATGTCATGGCTGTCTGGAGTTTCCAATAATTTCTACAACTCTTATTTTTTTGTGATAGAGTGATTGGAGCACATACTTGTTGGTCTCAAAAAACATTCATGAAGTTTGGTTCTTTTATGAATTTATTATGGGTCTACTGAAAATGTGGCCAAATCTGCTGGGTCAAAAGTATACATACAACAACGTTAATATTTGGTTACATGTCTCTTGGCAAGTGTCACTGCAATAAGGCGCTTTTGGTAGCCATCCACAAGCTTCTGCTTGAATTTTTGACCACTCCTCTTGACAAAATTGGTGCGGTTCAGCTAAATTTGTTGCTTTTCTGACATGACGTTGTTTTTCAGCAATGTTTTTTGTGACAAACAATTATGTGCTCCATACACTCTATCACAAAAAAATAAGAGTTGTAGAAATTATTGGAAACTCAAGACAGCCATGACATTATGTTCTTCACAGGTTTATGTAAACTTTTGACCACGACTGTATGTAATGTAGTAACAGGCACATTCACAATATCATGTAATTTTAGGAATTTTGGTCATTTCAAGCATACGTTGGCGCATTAATCTCACAAACGCATCACAACTGTGACGATCTGTCACATCATGTCTTATGTTTCCTTAGTTTGTGTTTATTTTCTGTGTAGCGCTCTTATGTTTGGTTCCTTTTCCTGCATTTCTCCCTGAGCGCTATTTCCCCTCACCTGCCACTGATTGGCAGCCTGGCCACACCTGGTAGTGGTTGTCAATCAGCTTGTTAGGATCCGCTGCTCGGATCACAGTTTGTTTACAGTTTAGTGTCACGTGTGTTTTGTTTCTGTTGCCATGACGGCAGATTTTGCTCACCTGCCTCTGGTTAGCGTTTCGGGACGCGCACCTGTTGCCCGAGCGCTAATCAGAGGGCTATTTAGTCTTCGCCCGGGCAGCACTCTGCCTGGCTTCCTAATTTGCTTTCATGCAACAAGTTACGACCACTTTGTTTCCTGCTAGCTCTCATGCTACATTATTTTGCTTGCTAGCTCCCACGCTAGTCGTTTTTGTTTTTTTCTGTCTGAGTATGTCTTAAATAAATCATTTTTCCTACCTGCAAGCTGTGTCCAAGCCCGTCTGCATCCTTGGGAGAACACCTCGCACCACGATGCGACCCGGTCGTCTCAGTAGGAAGCCAGCAAGAAGAAGTTCTCCCGCAGCGAGCACGTCGGAGGAGCTGGACGAAGGTACGTGGGAGGTGTTGCGAGCGATGGAAGCCGAGACGCTTCGCTATTCGACGGAGGAGAGGTCGAATCTCATGTGGGGAGCTGGAGGCTCTCTTATCCCCATCGACTCCCTCTGGTCGGAAGACATCGCCGCTACACCGCAGTACCGGGCGCGCCGGCAAAGACGGAAGCCGGCCAGAAGGTCCTTCCCTCGCCGTCAAGACGCGCCGCTCCCGCAAGCTCCTCCCCCGGACCGAAGCAAGCTACAAGCTTCCCAAGCTTCCCCTCAGATGTTTGGCAACCCTATCGACCACTTTGCCAAACATTTCACCGATTGGGCTGTCAGTCAGCTGGAGACCCACACGGATGACGTCATCCCGCCCACTTTGGATGACGTCATAGACAAAGACTTTTTTAGACATTATGTCAATTCTTCCTGCCAGCCATTTTCAAGTAACCTTAACTCTGCGATTAATCATTATCAGGACATTTTTTTAAGGACTAAGTCTAGTCAGTCCCAGTCTCAAGTGTGGGGTGACAATAGACAGTTTGGACAATTTAGAGGAGAGGATTCAGCCCTCCCCCCGACCTCCCTCCACCCACCCTTGAAGACGGTTCCAATCCGCAAGGAACGCGTCTGGGATCCGCTTTTTGAGGGGGGGGGCTAGTACTGGGAGCTGTGCGAGTGGGGTGGCACAACGGCGTGCTAAGCCGCAACCTCCTGCTCGGCCACCGCCACCTGTCCTTCGGCGGGCTAAGCCACAACCTCCTGCCCGGCCGCCACCACCGGTTTTTCGGCCTGCTAAGCCGCAACCGCCAGCTAGGCCACCTGCACCTCGACTGGTTCTCACACCAGTACCTGCACCTCGGCTGGTTCCCACACCAGTACCTGCACCTCGGCTGGTTCCCACACCAGTACCTGCTCCACGGCTGGTTCCCACACCAGTACCTGCACCTCGCCTGGTTCCCACACCAGTACCTGCTCCTCGGCTGGTTCCCGCACCAGTACCTGCACCACGACTGGTTCTCGCACCAGTACCTGCACCACGACTGGTTCTCGCACCAGTACCTGCACCACGACTGGTTCTCGCACCAGTACCTGCACCACGACTGGTTCTCGCACCAGTACCTGCACCACGACTGGTTCTCGCACCAGTACCTGCACCACGGCTGGTTCTCGCACCAGCACCTGCACCACGACTGGTTCTCGCACCAGCACCGGCTGCCACGACAGCGACTCCGGCTGCCACGACAGCGACTCCGGCTGCCACGACAGCGACTCCTGCTGCCACGACAGCGACTCCTGCTGCCACGACAGCGACTCCTGCTGCCACGACGGCGACTCCTGCTGCCACGACGGCGACTCCTGCTGCCACGACGGCAACTCCTGCTGCCACGACGGCGACTCCTGCTGCCACGACGGCGACTCCGGCTGCCACGACGGCGACTCCGGCTGCCACGACAGCGGCGACTCCGGCTGCCACGACAGCGGCGACTCCGGCTGCCACGGCGACGTCGACACCTACCGCTTCCACGGCGACGTCTCAGCGACCTCGAGTGGTCCGGCGGCGCAAGCAGCTCTCTCAGAGGACTCAGAGGCTGCTGAAATTTTGGCGCCACTCACGCCCACCTTCTCGGCGGCCACGAATGTGGCCTTACCGTGGTCGCCCGCCTCGCCCGCCTCGCCAGCGGCGGCGGCGTTCCATTCGCCGCCGCCACCTGACCCTTCCCCGGTGGATTCGGGGACACGTGGCCTGGCGACCCACCACCAAGTCACCCCCCCGCCCGCCCTTGACTCGTGAACTATTGCCTTTTTTTTTGGGGGGTTCCAGTTGTTTTTTTTGTTTTCAAGGGACATCTGGAATCTGTCCTTTTAGGGGGGGGTACTGTTAGGATCCGCTGCTCGGATCAGTTTGTTTACAGTTTAGTGTCACGTGTGTTTTGTTTCTGTTGCCATGACGGCAGATTTTGCTCACCTGCCTCTGGTTAGCGTTTCGGGACGCGCACCTGTTGCCCGAGCGCTAATCAGAGGGCTATTTAGTCTTCGCCCGGGCAGCACTCTGCCTGGCTTCCTAATTTGCTTTCATGCAACAAGTTACGACCACTTTGTTTCCTGCTAGCTCTCATGCTACATTATTTTGCTTGCTAGCTCCCACGCTAGTCGTTTTTGTTTTTTTCTGTCTGAGTATGTCTTAAATAAATCATTTTTCCTACCTGCAAGCTGTGTCCAAGCCCGTCTGCATCCTTGGGAGAACACCTCGCACCACGATGCGACCCGGTCGTCTCACAGCTGGCTTCTATAAATGCCTGCCTCGCCTGTTCGTCAGCGCTCAAGGGTTGTTTCGGTTACTGACTTTTAGCTCCATGCTGTGTGCATGAACGCTCATCCTGTGTTAAATATCATTAAATACTTGTCTTACCTGCACGCCTTCCTCCTGTCTCCTGCATCTTGGGGTGACAACTACAGCAGCCATACGAGTCATTGACAACAACATTCACTTTTTCCTTCAACAACCTCACTGATTACTACTACTCACTGCATACTTCATGAGAGCCAACATACATAATAAATCATCACTTACTGTACAATGTCTGCTCTCCCTGGGATGCTGACTGTTAGAATGTCGATATATTTACGTTTAGATTAACAATGACATAATTCTCGTGAAGAAAACATATTTTGTTCTTTTTCGCCATTTCTGGGTCTAAATTGGCTGTCGATGTGTACCAACTTCTCCGTTTATTATCACATCATTTTACAATCAAGGTGAGAGACAGGATTTATAATCTAACTTTCACAAGATCCGAGGTGAGAAAGCAGCTCCCCAGCTCATGATGTCAATACAGCAGTATAAGGAAGTTGCTGATCTCTGATCAATGGGCTGCAAAATGTAGGTCCTTAACGTTAGCGTTTATAATAACAATATCGCTAATACTTGGTTAATATTCAGGTCACAAAAAGTAAATGGAGTATTGTTGGGGCTTTTTCAATTGTTATTTATTGGGTTTTATGGTTTAATTAGAAGCAATAACATCATGGAGCTAAGTTACAACACCTTTATTGCAAATGTTGATCTGAAATCTGTGGAGAAGGCGTTTGCAAAGGTGGGCTGTGCGCCCTCTGAATGCAGTGTATCAACACAGGAAATGTAATCAAAGTCAACCAATTACACAGCCTTTATGGTCCGCATCGCTGCTACGCAAGGTTAGAACTCTTTGGAGGTGTTCGTCACGCAAAAGGGTCTGGAAGATGGAAGACAGCTGGCCTTGATGCAGCAGCATAAACTACCCGTAAATAGAATAGAGCATACTTACTGGAAATACTTACTAAAGGAGAAATTGGCGGGAGAAGAGATTGAGTTGTGGCACAATGGATCCCAAGAAAATAATCCTGCAAAGGTGGACTATGGTAAAGTGTGGCTTGTCACTTGGAGAACCTAGCGGAGACATAGAAATAAACCAATAACTAAATAATATGCAAAATACACAAAGAAAGAACAAGCTGGGAACGGAATGTGACAATACGTTAAAGCGTGACCTTCAGTGGTTTGGTGGCTCCAAGTGGCTCTTTTCATGCAAAATGTTGCCAACCCCTGGATTAGATGCATGGTTTGGATTAATACTTGTATACACAGGAAATAAATAGTTCAGTAATTATTTTTTGTACAAAATAACTAACTGAAAAAATAAGTAACATTACTTTGGTTTTTCAAAATTGCATGATGATTTAATTTTATATTTACATTTTCCAGTGGCGGGCCGTGCGTTTCCCACCTAGGCCTTCAGTGATCTCTGATTTCAATGATTACCTCTCAAAATACCATAATTGATGTCACCACGTGATCATTGCTGGAGAAATACTATTCAGGAACACATTTACACCCTACTGTGTATTGAACCACATCAACAGTATACAAAAAGTGTTATTTTCTGGCGCATTTAAAAATCCATTAAAACGCATCAGCAATTAAAACATATACCGTAAATTTCTCTGCTTGGCTTATGCAACTTCTGGTCAATAAAGTTTGATTCAAAGTACACACTTCTCAAAGATATATTAGCTGCCCTGACCACATGATGGCGACACATACACATGTAACAATGTTAATTAAATGAAAAGCATGACACACTTTAACAACAAGAGTTTACAACTTTTAGTTGTAACAGAACATCTACTGTCAACAACTTGTGATCTGATTGGCTTTCGCAACTGTCTCTCAACTATATGTGTTCTCAAATTCATTCGCTAACGGTCCCAATGAGTATTCAATCACAGGACGCGTGAATGTCACGTTCAATGTGAGGCCATCTAGATTTAGAAGGCCTTGTTGACAACAACTCGTGATCTGATTGGCTATCGCAACTGTCTATCAACTGTATGTCCCCGTTCACTTACAGCGCACGACACCCGCATTGTTGATTCTGAAGGCGTCTGGCAGATTTGGTACAGCATGGTAACATGGTAGCTGAATTCTGATTGGATACAAACTAAAACTAAAAACAACAGCACTGGAACAAGCATAATATGATATGAAGAGAATATGAATAATTTGAGATATTTAGGGAAAGTAAATTAAACAATTATTTTATCTTTAATTATGATCATGATTTTTGGTCATGTTAGGCCAGCAGAGAAGGCCTTGCTGGCCCTGACGGCACACCACTGACCTTTTCTGTCCTGGTTGGGGATCGAACCATGTCCTCTGCAACAAAAGGCTACATGCCCTTGGCCATTGCGCTACCAGGGATCAACAAGAAAAATCCTAGTCTTTATTATTTTAGTGGGGCATTTATTCCACAAAGTTTTATCAATCAATCAATCAATGTTTATTTATATAGCCCTAAATCACGAGTGTCTCAAAGGGCTGTATGTCAATAACGTAACACACTCGTGTGGCGCACAAGGCTTCTATTGTTTTTATGATATCTAGTACTAGTAGTACTCGTAGGAGTAGTACTACTAGTAGTAGTAGAGTAAACGTCATGCTCCCAGCTCGAAAGCCAACTACCTGTACACATAAAAAGAAACGTAATTATTAATAATATTTTACTCAGGCACTTTGAAGGACCAATCACTATTTTATTTTACTAATGGATATAAGTAGTAATGTAAACTTAGTGTGCCGGCTAGCTACTGTAAAAGCTAAGTACCTGGATAGATTCTTTTTTTGTAATGCAGGTACTTTCAACAACCACAAATGTGTACTGTCAGACTACTGGTATGTATACTAAACCTGATGGATGACTAGTTAAAAATTGTTTAAACTAATGTATTGTTATTTGCAGGCACTACCAATAACGTCTGTACTCTCAATCTGGAGTTATTTTTCATAAACCCAATTTACACAGATCATATGCTGACCGTTGTAAATAAATACATTAATTAATATATATTGAAAAAAACTCAATATGTGTGATGATACATATGAATATATTTTTTTTATTCCGCTTGTCTGTACTAGGGTCACAGGAGAGCTGGAGCCTATTAGTATTTGGCAGTCATTCACACTCACATTCACACCTATAGACAATTGGTAGCCTAACAAGCATGTTTTTAGGAGGAATCTCGAGTACCCAAAGAACACATGGGGGGTTACATGGTAACTTCTGACAGATTTTCCAACGGGGATTCCTTAGATTTTTAAGGAATTTTCGAAAAGTACTGTACATTTTAAAGAGTTGTAAAAGTGGATTAATTGAGAGCTACACATACCCTTACATTGATTAATGAGCAAGCTGGCTTCAGCATAATCACTGTTGCATGAATGATACAGTGCAGTTTTATTAGGAAGTTTTTATGACTGGTTTGGCAAAAATGATTCTGCATGGAAATCACCTGTGCAGACATACATTTGCCACCTGTTTTGAGATGGGGGTGTTGTTTAATTAAGAAAGGAAGCATGGTATGTGCGTCATTGCAGGTTAACTAAATCAAAAAGCAGCCACAGCAAACAACAAAACCTATACTGTGTTGATTTGAGGCGTTAATGTCGCAACCGCTGCAGGATTGATGAAAGGAAATCTTTAGAGACATACTTAGCATGTGAGTTGAATAATAAAACTTAAAAAGAGAGGCCAATGACCAACTCGGTCACTCTTTCATATAACGGTCAAAGTAACCTTGAGTGACTGTAAAGGTTTATAGTGCTCATTATTATTCAGTCCACTGAAGACCTTTTTTAGAATGTAGGAGCCTATCATTATGATTTGTGATTTGACATGAGAGGTGGTTTACTGATTGAGGGTTAACCATAAAAGACTGTCCGGTTAAGAAAATGTCTGCGTGTAATTACTAGCAAGTACACTCACTTCCAGAAGTTAGCTGCAGGTGTTTACAGCATACACTCAATTTACAAGCTCAGTTGGTTTCATGACCTAGTTTGTAACTCGAAACACTCATATTTCAAATCTGTGCCATGCAGTGAAATTAACTTAATTTAATGAACGCTTCCAATTTCCGACCTCCCCTTGGTTACTGTTGTCATGCCACACACGCTTTTGTCAATGATTGCGTAATATCGCTCGCTCGAATTTCATACACAGTGAGCATATCTTTCCTTCCCGATGCTGGAAATCTGTCTCAGCGATCACTTAAAGGCCTAGTGAAATGACATTTTTTTATCTAAACGGGGATAGCAGATCCATTCTATGTGTCATACTTGATCATTTCGCGATATTGCTATATTTTTGCTGAAAGGATTTAGTAGAGAACATCGACGATAAAGTTCGCAACTTTTGGTCGCTGATAAAAAAAGCCTTGCCTGTACCGGAAGTAGCGTGACGTCGCAGGTTGAAAGTCTCCTCACATTTCCCCATTGTTTTCAATGATGGCCGCCAGCAGCGAGAGCAATTCGGACCGAGAAAGCGATGATTACCCCATTAATTTGAGCCAGGATGAAAGATTTGTGGATGAGGAACGTGAGAGTGAAGGATTAGAGTGCAGTGCAGGACGGATCTTTTTTAGCTCTGACCGTAACTTAGGTACAAGGGCTCATTGGATTCCACACTCACTCTCTCCTTTTTCTATTGTGGATCACGGATTTGTATTTTAAACCACCTCGGATACTATATCCTCTTGAAAATGAGAGTTGAGAACGCGAAATGGACATTCACAGTGACTTTTATCTCCTAGACAATACATCGGCGAAGCACTTTAGCTACGTAGCTAACGATATAGCATTGTGCTTAAATGCAGATAGAAACAAAAGAAATAAGCCCCTGACTGGAAGGATAGACAGAAGATCAACAATACTACCAATCTGTGGACCTGTAACCACACGGTTAATGCTGTACCGCCTGGCGAAGCCTAGCAATGCTGTTGCTAACGACGCCATTGAAGCTAACTTAGCTACGGGACCTCGACAGAGCTATGCTAAAAACATTAGCTCTCCACCTACGCCAGCTCTCATCTGCTCATCAACACCCGTGCTCACCTGCGTTCTAGCGATCCACGGCGCGACGAAGGACTTCACCCGATCATCGATGCGGCCCGGAGACGGAGGAAGTCAAGGTGAGGACAGCGGCGCAGCAGCGGGCGTTGTAGCTTTCGACGACACCCCGGCCGCCATCAGAGTCGGCAAGAAACATATATTTCCCCAAAGTTACGTACACATGGCGGGACACACGTACGGGCAAGCGATCAAATGTTTGGTAGCCAAAGTTGTAGTCACGGTAGCGCGTCTGCTATCCAACTCAAAGTCCTCCTGGTTGTGTTGCTGCAGCCGGCCGCTAATACACCGATCCCACCTACAGCTTTCTTCTTTGCAGTCTCCATTGTTAATTGAACAAATTGCAAAAGATTCACCAACACAGATGTCCAGAATACTGTGGAATTTTGCGATGAAAATAGAGCTGTTTGTATTGGGATACAATGGTGTCCGAATACTTCTGCTTGACATTGACGTCACGCGCAAACGTAATCATACATAGACGTTTTCAGCCGGAAGTTTCCCGGGAAATTTAAAATTGCACTTTATAAGTTAACTCGGCCGTAATGGCATGTGTTGCAATGTTAAGATTTCATCATTGATATATAAATCAGACTGTGTGGTCGGTAGTAGAGGGTTTCAGTTGGCCTTTAAGAGAGGGCTACTTTACTGAACTACATTCATGAAGTTCGTGTTGCGGAAGGCAAACATTGTGATGTGCGTGCTGATACCAAGTAATGGCGGTCAATGCAAAAAAATCCGCCACAACATACAGTAGACCAGTGTTTTTCAACCTTTTTTGAGCCAAGGCACATTTTTTGTGTTGAAAAAATGTGGAGGCACACCACCAGCAGAAATCATTCAAAAACTCAACACAGTTAATAATAATAATAATAATAATAATACCTGGGATTTATATAGCGCTTTTCTAAGTACCCAAAGTCACTATACATGTTAAAAAACCCATCATTCATTCACACCTGGTGGTGGTAAGCTACTTTCGTAGCCACAGCTGCCCTGGGGTAGACTGACGGAAGCGTGGCTGCCAATTTGCGCCTACGGCCCCTCCGACCACCACCTGTCATTCATTCATCATTCATTCATCATTCATTCACCGGTGTGAGCGGCACCGGGGGCAAGGGTGAAGTGTCCTGCCCAAGGACACAACGGCATGGTAAGAGGCGGGGAGCGAACCTGCAACCCTCAGGTTTCTGACACGGGCGCTCTACCCACTACGCCATTCCGCCCCACAGTTGACAGTAAAAAGTCACAATTGTTGGATATGACTTTAAAGCATAACCAAGCATGCATCACTACAGCTCTTGTCTCAAAGTAGGTGTACTGTCACCACCTGTCACATCACACCCTGACTTATTTGGACTTTTTTGCTGTTTTCCTGTGTGTAGTGTTTTACTTCTTGTCTTGCGCTCCTATTTTGGTGGCTTTTTCTCTTTTTTTGGTATTTTCCTGTAGCAGTTTCATGTCTTCCTTTGAGCGATATTTCCTGCATCTACTTTGTTTTAGCAATCAAGAATATTTCACTTGTTTTTATCCTTCTTTGTTGATTGTCATGTCATGTTCGGATGTACTTTGTGGACGCCGTCTTTGCTCCGCAGTAAGTCTTTGCTCTCGTCCAGCATTCTGTTTTTGTTGACTTTGTGGCCAGTTCAGTTTTAGTTTCGATCTGCATAGCCTTCCCTAAGCTTCAATGCCTTTTCTTAGGGGCACTCACCTTTTGTTTATTTTTGGTTTAAGCATTAGACACCTTTTTACCTGCGCACTGCCTCCCGCTGTTTCCCACATCTACAAAGCAATTAGCTACCTGCTGCCACCTACTGATATGGAAGAGTATAACATGGTTACTCTGCCGAGCTCTAGACAGCACCGACACTCAACAACAACACATCATTTGCAGACTATAATTACTGCTTTGCAAAAAATATTTTAATCCAAATAGGTGAAATTAGATCATCTCCCACGGCACACCAGACTGTATCTCACGGCACATTGGTTGAAAAACACTGCAGTAGACTACACTTTCAAATATCCCAGGAAAAATAGAACCTTACTTATGTTATCATTGTTACTACCAGTAATCACCCGGATAGATCACCACAATAAAGGAGAGAAGTTACTTAAATAGTATTATGTTCCACCACAAGCTACCCCTTTACTATTCATAAAAAAACAATACCTTTCTTTAGTAGGCCTGTAGCTACAAACATATGCCTATGTGTCATCAATGAAGCAGGGATCTACTTTTGTACTACATTAAGCTACTTCCTTTTGTTTACCATTCATAAAAAACTATCTTTTTTTCAGTAGGCCACAGTACGTGTCTTGAGGATCAATACAACTACTAGAGGAAAGTAAATTATTAAAGTCCATCCATCCATCCATTTTCTACCGCTTATTCCCTTCGGGGTCGCGGGGGGCGCTGGAGCCTATCTCAGCTACAATCGGGCGGAAGGCGGGGTACACCCTGGACAAGTCGCCACCTCATCGCAGAATTATTATTAAAGTAATCATTTGTATTTATGGACGTAATGCTGAAACTTTGGGATCTCCTAAACGTTAATTTTTAATTCAGCTGAGCTAACCTTCGAACAAGCTTGTTGATGTTTTTCACGTTCAGCTGAAAATGTTGTCTTCCCACAAGCGAGCTTTGATCCAAAAAAGACATTTCTTGTTGTTTGTCTTTGGTTTTGGAAAATGGAGAGTTTTGCTCCGTCCAATCTCTAGGATGTGAA
Source organism: Entelurus aequoreus (assembly GCF_033978785.1). Taxonomy (NCBI): domain Eukaryota; kingdom Metazoa; phylum Chordata; class Actinopteri; order Syngnathiformes; family Syngnathidae; genus Entelurus; species Entelurus aequoreus. The sequence goes on along the minus strand of NC_084744.1, from coordinate 35,616,823 downwards.
ATCAGCTTCGAATACCCACAAATAGGGACGCAACACTACACAAAAGTTTGTAGCACAACAATAATTCCTCCTCAAAAGACCCTTAAAGCCCAATTTCAAGCAATCCAGTAATCTACAGGCCAATATTAATCCACTCAAAAAAGTGAAACATTTAAGTAATATATTAATCCATAGCATTTACTTACAGGTCTCGAGTCGCCACGTTTACGTGGCATCAAAACACACCTTGCTAAACTACACACCCACCTAAAGTTAAAGTTAAAGTACCACTGAAATTACCCTCTGCATTGTTCCACCCCTTGGGAGGTGAGGGGAGCAGTGAGCAGCAGCGGTGGCCGCGCTCTGGAATCATTTTGGTGATTTAACCCCCAATTCCAACCCTTCCAGTACAGTACCATGTAAAAGTTATGTGCTCTGCCTAAATTAATATTATATCCAGCTGTGTGTAATTGCAATGAATAGAGGAAACACAGTGATGGATCTGTGTGATCTTACAATATGATGACATTACTACTTTTCACTTTGCACTGCAAACATGTTTGACTTGTTTAAGACTTAAAAGGTAGATGTTGATAAGAATTCCCTGCTGTTAGATGTTATATATTGTTAACATCTTGTACCAATAAAACATTTATAAAAGTGCATTTTTTTAACATCTTTATTAACACCAACTACATATAGTACAGTTAGAGGCCTACTGAAATGAATTTTTTTAATTTAAACGGGGATAGCAGATCCATTCTATGTGTCATACTTGATCATTTTGCGATATTGCCATATTTTTGCTGAAAGGATTTAGTATAGAACAACGACGATAAAGTTTGCAACTTTTGGTCGCTGATAAAAAAAAGCCTTGCCACTACCGGAAGTAGCGTGACATCACAAGCTGGAGTGCTGCTCACATTTCCCTATTTACACCAGCAGCGAGAGAGATTCGGACCGAGAAAGCGACGATTACCCCATTAATTTGAGCGAGGATGAAAGATTTGTGGATGAGGAAAGTGGGAGTGAAGGACTAGAGTGCAGTGCAGGACGTATCTTTTTTCGCTCTGACCGTAACTTAGGTACAAGGGTTCATTGGATTCCACACTTTCTCCTTTTTCTATTGTGGATCACGGATTTGTATTTTAAACCACCTCGGATACTATATCCTCTTGAAAATGAGAGTCGAGAACGCGAAATGGACATTCACAGTGACTTTTATCTCCACGACAATACATCGGTGAAACACTTTAGCTACGGAGCTAACGTGATAGCATCGGGCTCAAATGCAGATATAAACAAAAGAAATAAACTCCTGACTGGAAGGATAGAAAGAAAATCAACAATACTATTAAACCCTGGACATGTAAATACACGGTTAATGCTTTCCAGCTTGGCAAAGATTAACAATGCTGTTGCTAACGACGCCATCGAAGATAACTTAGCAACGGGACCACACAGAGCTATGATAAAAACATTAGCGCTCCACCTACGCCAGCCAGCCCTCATCTGCTCATCAACACCCGTGCTCACCTGCGTTCCAGCGAACGACGGAAGGACGAAGGACTTCACCCGATCATCCGTGCGGTCGGCGGCTAGCGTCGGCTAGCGCGTCTGCTATCCAAGTAAGTCCTCCTGGTTGTGTTGCTATGGCCAGCCGCTAATACACAGATCCCACCTACAACTTTCTTCTTTGCAGTCTTCATTGTTCATTAAACAAATTGCAAAAGGTTCACCAACACAAATGTCCAGAATACTGTGGAATTTTGAGATGAAAACAGAGCTTTTTTGTATTGGATTCAAAAGTGTACCAATACTTCCGTTTATCTAGTGACGTCACTCGCATACGTCATCATACAAAGACGTTTTCAACCGGAAGTTTAGCGGAAAATTTAAAATTGCACTTTATAAGTTAACCCGGCTGTATTGGCATGTGTTGCAATATTAAGGTTTCATCATTGATGTATCAACTATCAGACTGCGTGGTCGGTAGTAGTGGGTTTCAGTAGGCCTTTAAGAGTACGATAAATACCGGTATCGATAAGGGTATCGTATTGATAAAATCCTAAAGAAATACATTCCTACCTGCCGGTGACATATAGCAGCTTCCAAGGCTCAGGAAGGTTTTTCTGTAAATTTGCTGATTAGAGCACAACATTTACTGTATTGAAACTTTTGCCCATTTTTTAAATTGTATTAGATTTTTAATTTACTGATCCATGCTCATCCATAGTTGATGAGCTCTAACCTATAATAATTTAAATGATTAAAAACACATTCTTGAAATATTTCATTTTGTAATGAAACTGTGATACAGTTTGACTTTTTGAACTGTACTACTGAAATCAGTTAACTTTAAAAAAATTTTTTTTTAGACATTCCTGTACCTACCTTACCTTTTGGCTTTTTCACAACGGGGTGTTTGTAAGTGGGAATTTCTTAGTAACCGAAAATGTAACCATGCAACACTTTTAGTGTTTGGATGGTTTCTGGACCTTCCTCGAGTTTTGTAACGTGTATTTTCTGGCTTATTGCCCTATTTTGTAACCTCTGTAAGGACCGAAATGACGTAGTTAGTCATGTGACTGATGACGTGTCCACTGGCGTAACTGCACAAGGAAGAGAGCACGTGTTTGTTAGTTGCCGGTGTCCTTCGGAGACAAGACGTAAAGGAATAAAACCTTCTACAGTTTGTGAACTCGACGCCGTTTAAAGGTAGGTGAGAGATCAGATGGCTAACATATACACTATTTTTCAGTATCTTATTCGTGCAGTAAACCATTTTTATTAGCCGAACGACAGCGGTCACCTTAGACAGCGTTGACTCATACCGGTCCACCGTTAAATTATTTTTATTTCATTATTGCTCGGATGGGTAAGTTGTAGACTTAACATTTATTGAAATTGTGTACTATTATATATTATCTTATTGACAATATTACTCAGCTGAACTACTGCCTATTATTTCATGTGGATTTACAGTTTAGTTTTTAGTCAGTCATTCTCAGGTATTCTTTATTACATTTTAAAACTATTGTAGGGTTAATTCTGTTTTGTATTATATAGTGTGTTTTATAAAAGCTCTATAGTGTGTTTTTAAAGTTTCCTTACAAAGCAAGTTATTTAACCGGTCAATTGCATAACTTGTAAACGAGTTCCCCCTAGTGGTAGAATGTGCACATTGACGCACAATAGACAAACAGGGTTATTTCACGATTAAGTACATTCATTATTTGTAAAGCTTAACATGGTAACATTTTAAGTATGTTTATTTACAGAAGAAAAAATGCCTGGAGACGTCAACAAAGGGAAAAAGTCCTTTGTCCAGAAGTGTTCTCAATGTCACACTGTGGAGAATGGAGGCAAACACAAGGTCGGCCCAAACCTGTGGGGTTTGTTTGGTCGCAAAACCGGCCAGGCAGAAGGCTACTCTTATACGGACGCAAACAAGAGCAAAGGTAAGAACTCCATGTGAGACAACCGTGCTTGCTCATGTCTAAATGTTAAATTTGGTACCAACATTATTTTCTTTCAGGCATTATCTGGGATGAGGAAACCCTGAATGTTTATTTAGAGAATCCCAAAAAATACATTCCTGGAACAAAGATGATCTTCGCTGGCATCAAGAAGAAGAATGAACGTGCTGACCTTATAGAATATCTTAAATCCGCAACCTCATAAATATAGCTACCGTTAATTTTCATGTTAAAAAACAGGGAAAGTTGCATGTTTTCCGAGAGCCATGGAAACTTACCATATTTACTAACTGTATGTGTGTGTATGACATGATACACATCCTTTGTGGAGCGAATGATAATCCCTGGTTTTAACAGTTTTTTTTAGAATAAGTTATTAAACAATGTACTGTATTCAGACTGTAAAGTGTATGGAAGCGGTAAATACATTTATATTTTATCCATAAATCTTTTATTTGTCTGTCTTCATTTTGTGCATGCCAGTTTTGTTTCTATTGAACTTTAAGTGAAACAAAACAAACTAATAGCTTGTGTGTGTTAAGACTTCAATCTTTCAGTTGAAAAATAGACAAGTGATTTGGTTCATTCCTGTTTCATAGGTTATGTAGTGTAACTTCCTGCATTGGACGTCCACCAGAATGCAGGCATGTTTTAAAGTTAAGTGTATATAAAAAAAAAGAATGTACCACATTAATGAAATATCTTTGATGTACTTATATCGCTAAAGTGCAACTTGAATGTTCAAGCTGAGCTTTAGAGGCACTACCACTTTTACAGTCGGAGACCCTCTCTGACATGTGAACGCACATGTTTAATTGTTGAATGCTTCAGTACTTATTGCACAACTTGCTGTTCTTTAACAATGCCTAAATTCAAAGGTGTGCGATACATGAATAGACCAATTGGTTCTGTTAGAATTAATATTTAAAACATCCTCAACAGTGTCTACATTTTGCCATGCAATGAATGCCACACCTAAGGCTTTAAAACAGGATGTTTCAAGAGGCAAGTGGTCACAGTGTGTCATCAGCTGATTGCATCAGAGAAAGGGGATGAGTCACAAAGGCAAAGGCATAGGCATGCACTCCTCTGGAAATATAGGAAACACTTGGCCTGATTTTTGTCATTAAACTCCATGTTAGACAACAGCAACTTGTGCTGAAAGGATCGAAACATTCAACATTTGAACATTCATCCATCCATCCATTTTCTACCATATGTGCATTCAAAAGCCTGAAGATCATCTGTAAAAGTTGACATGCATTTTAGCTTAATTTTTAAATGTCATGCCGAAGCCAAACATCCATGCTTTTTTGTGAGATATTGTATTTTAAACAAAAACTGTAGAATAGCAGTCAATATCCCAATTCAAGAGTATGTACAGTTAATGAGACAAACCCACACAGATGAGCCCATTTAGATGTAGTGTAGTGCCCTCTAGTGTTAAAAAAAAGCAACTGCACAAAATCAGGAGCGTGAAAATTGGCAGCATTTTCCCACCAATATTATACTAGGATGACAGGGGACTCGAAGCAATAACAATACTGAAATAAACTGCAACAAATAAAAATTAATTAAAGATACATTTTAAAGGTGCAATATACACATCACATCTTTCATATAATCGACAGTATTACCGTGTTTCTACATTTTTTTAAATTTAATTTTCATAACATGGTCACTACTGCCTAGTTTCTCTTGTTATATGCTTGTTTTTTTTTTTACTGTTATATTTGTATTCTTATTGTTATATTTTCTACTTTATTTCCATTTATACCTCCATTATTTACTTTTTTAAAATTCTATCTCAATTCTGTACACTGCTGCTGGAATTAAAATTTTCCTGAAGGAATCAATAAAGTATATCTATCTATGCAATAATCTTCTAGAACAGTGGTCCCCAACCTTTTTTTTTGCACCAGGGACCAGTTTAATGTAGGCATTCTTTTCATTTGCCACTTGTGCCAGGTAAATAGAGCAAAAATAAGCGCATGCCTTCTGATCTCTCTCTCTCTCTCTCTCTCTCTCTCTCTCTCTCTCTCTCTCTCTCTCTCTCTCCCTATGTCCACTACCCCCCCCCACCCCCCACCCCACCCCCCCTCCACACTCCTGATTGTAAATAATGTAAATAATTCAATGTGATTATCTTGTGTGATGACTGTATTATGATGATAGTATATATGATAGTATATATCTGTATCATGAATCAATTTAAGTGGACCCCGACTTAAACAAGTTGAAAAACTTATTCGGGTGTTACCATTTAGTGGTCAATTGTACGGAATATGTACTTCACTGTGCAACCTACTAATAAAAGTCTCAATCAATCAATCAATGCAAATAACAATTCCCTATACGCTGAATTAGTGGGAGCCCTGAGCTTGTTTCTTTGCTATAAGATGCAGATGGGAATCCGCTTTTGGCTACAAGCTGTCATATTTATATTGGATATGTTCATTAATGTAAATTGTGTCATATCACAAAGTTATAACAAATGGCAACTTCCTAAGAGGAGATTTATTCTATAAACTTTTTTTTTTTTTTTTCATTTATTCATTAATTTCAGGCAATGGCATAAAAAAAAGTACAGGTTGACAACACCTAATAATATAAATTAATATAATGCAAAAGGTAATGTACAGTATGTGAGCATGATGGTCCAGTTTTGCCTGGAAGGGAGTGGGGAGAAGATAATTTATTTAATCCCATCCCCAGTTCTCCATTCAGTGATTAATACATTGACTTTCACTGTTTCTTTGTTTAAGGATTATAAAAATGTATCATAGTGGCATTAACACAGGTAACAATAATTATTACACTAACAATTTGTATTAACAAAATAGACAAAATACCAACAATGGTAATAGACAACATAGCAATAATGGTAATAGACAACATAGCAATAATGGTAAGGAAACATTGAGCACATGTTAACACTTTGAGACAGAGTACAACAGCAGGTCAAATTAAAGACCCTCATCTCTATATTTGAACCAGACCCGATGTTTGTATAACAGTTTAAATCGATTAATAGTTTAGCATTGCTTGTGTTGTAAATCCAGTTTGTTCCAGAGTTTTACTCTGCATACAGACACACAAAAACGTTTACGCGTGGTTTGAGCTCTCGGCAATGAGAAATATCCAAAGCCTCTCAAGTTATGAGTCTGCACTCGTCTTATAAAAAAACGTTAGGCGGCAATAATTTGTGAAATGCTTTATATATACGATTATAATCTTATTGGTGTGTCCAGTGGGACAGGCCAGAGTTAAGTCAGAGAAAATGCAGTCCTTCATAAATTATTTCATGTTTCTCTGCGGCCCGGTAGGAAATGCGTCCCGGACCGGTACCGGTGCCCGAACCGGTGGTTGGGGACCACTGTTCTAGAATAAATAAATAAAAAACCTAACTGTGACAGTTGTTTTTTTTTCAAATCCTTCCTAACATTTTTGGAGCGACTCTGGAGCGGGTGAGACCTGGACATGTCCACTGGAATCGGATGCTTGGACGGAGCCTGCAGCTTGCAGTGTGACGTCAGCCAACCACAGGCAACACAGTCATATGCGCACAATACAGACGCACCGATGGATGCTCGCTAGTAGATCTCTCTTATGTCCTACACTGTGGTCTGCCAAAGAACTTGGAGGATGACCTAACACGGTTTTGAGGGTGATATTTAAAAAAAAAAGAGAGAAGCCTGGCGCGAATTGTTTGGATCCCTGGGGATTCTCTAACCTGGACCCCCAGCTAAGCTTCATAGATGATCTTTCCCCATGCGACTTCGTGGCTTTGGTTCACAGAGGACCGTCTGCAGACCAGGTATGGCGGTGGCAAACATGGTGCGTTTCTCTGACGTAGAAACTTTCTTGGACTCGCACCCGGAGTTGTTCGAGGAGTACCTGCACAGAAAGGGCACCTATGGCATGGTGGAGAAGTGGCTCAAGAACCACCCGGCCACCAAGGGTCCGGCGGTCCCGACCCCGTCGGGGGAGCACAGGGACGACAAGGGCGCCGCGCCGAAGGACAGCTGGGCGAGCAGGTGTGACGGTCTGCAGCGCCGGGCCTCGCAGAGGGAGCTGCGGAAAACTTTCGCCCGCTCTAAAGCCGCCAACGTGAACAGAACCTACGACGAGCACGTCAACTCGCGGGCGCAAGAGCCGCTGAGCAGCATGCGGCGGCGAGCCCTGCTGAGGAAGGCGAGCTCCCTGCCGCCCACCACCGCGCACATCCTGAGCGCGCTGCTGGAGTCCAGAGTCAACATCCCTCAGTACCCGTCCACGGCCGTGGACTTCAAATATTTCCTCAAGGAGCACAACGAGAGGGAGTTCTTCCTGGAGCTCGTCAAGGACATCTCCAACGACCTGGACCTGACGAGCCTCAGCTACAAGATCCTGGTGTTTGTGTGCATCATGGTGGACGCGGACCGGTGCTCCCTGTTCCTGGTGGAGGGCACCGGCAACAAGAAGACGCTTGTGTCCAAGTTCTTTGACGTGCATGCGGGCACCACCGTGCTGCCCTCGATGAACTCGGATGAGGTGCAGGTCCCCTGGGGGAAAGGAATAATCGGGTACGTGGCGGAGCACGGAGAGACCGTCAACATTCCTGACGCCTACCAGGTGACTCTGATGATGATCATGTGTTTTATTCCCTCTCTGTACATATAGGAACATTGAGTTATTGCACTTTTAATTATTACTAGATTGCAATGAAACATCCAACAGTCTCATGACCCCAACACCACCAACAAAATGCAAAGGCTTGCAGTGATCTGTACATAGGGGCAGCACGGTGCTACAGGGGCTAGTGCTTCTGCCACACAATACGAAGGTCCTGGGTTCAATCCCGGGCTCGGGATCTTTCTGTGTGGAGTTTGCATGTTCTCCCCGTGACTGCGTGGGTTCCCCCTGGGTACTCCGGCTTCCTCCCACCTCCAAAGACATGCACCTGGGGATAAGTTGATTGGCAACACTAAATGGTCCCTAGCGTGTGAATGTGAGTGGGAATGTTGTCTGTCTATCTGTGTTGGCCCTGTGATGAGGTGGCGACTTGTCCAGGGTGTACCCCGCCTTCCGCCCGAATGCAGCTGAGATAGGCTTCAGCATCCCCCGTGACCCCGAACGGGACAGGCGGTAGAAAATGGATGGAGGGTGATGGATCTGTACATAAACTTTATTATTCATAGTACAGCACAGGGGTCACCAACCTTTTTGAAACCAAGAGCTACTTCTTGAGTACTGATTAATGCGAAAGGCTACCAGTTTAAAAACACTTAAATTAATTGCCAGAAATAGCCAATTTGCTCAATTTACCTTTAACTCTATGTTATTATTAATAATTAATGATATTTACACTTAATTGAACGGTTTAAAAGAGGAGAAAATACGAAAAAAATTACAATTAAATTTTGAAACATAGTTTATCTTCAATTTCGACTCTTTAAAATTCAAAATTCAACCGGAAAAAAAAAGAAGAGAAAAACTAGCTAATTCGAATCTTTTTCAAAAAAATTAAAAAAAGAATTTATGGAACATCATTAGTAATTTTTCCTGATTAAGATTAATTTTACAATTTTGATGACATGTTTTAAATAGGTTAAAATCCAATCTGCACTTTGTTAGAATATATAACAAATTGGACCAAGCTATATGTCTAACAAAGACAAATCATTATTTCTTTTAGATTTTCCAGAACAAAATTTTTAAAAGAAATTCAAAAGACTTTGAAATAAGATTTACATTTGATTCTACAGATTTTTCTAGATTTGCCAGAATAATTTTTTTGAATTTGAATCATAATACATTTGAAGAAATATTTCACATATATTCTTCATCAAAAAAACAGAAGCTAAAATGAAGAATTAAATTAAAATGTATTTATTATTCTTTACAATAAAAATTTTTTTTTTTACTTGAACATTGATTTAAATTGTCAGGAAAGAAGAGGAAGGAATTTAAAAGGTAAAAAGGTATTTGTGTTTAAAAATCCTAAAATCATTTTGAGGTTGTATTTTTTCTCTGAAATTGTCTTTCTGAAAGTTATAAGAAGCCAAGTAAAAAAAATAATGAATTTATTTAAACAAGTGAAGACCAAGTCTTTAAAATATTTTCTTGGATTTTCAAATTCTATTTGAGTTTTGTCTCTCTTAGAATTAAAAATGTCGGGCAAAGCGAGACCAGCTTGCTAGTAAATAAATAAAATGTAAAAAATAGAGGCAGCTCACTGGTAAGTGCTGCTATTTGAGCTATTTTTAGAACAGGCCAGCGGGCTACTCATGTGGTCCTTACGGGCTACCTGGTGCCCGCGGGCACCGCGTTGGTGACCCCTGGTACAGCACCTACACAACATACAAAATGTGCATAACCGTAATTGTTTGGAGGTAGCGGGGGTGTATATTGTAGCGTCCAGGTGTTGTGCCGGATAATGCACCCCCGGCGTAGAATGCACCCCCTGACGGGAGTGTTATATCAACTGAAGCCCACACTTAAAGTTTCCACGTGCAAGATTGAATCTATTTAAAAAAGTTATTTAATAGGAAGCCAAAAGTGCAAAAACAATAATGTTCGTGTTGGAGGAGTTGTGAATGAATGAAATATGAAATCCGTGCTGCAGTCGCTGCTGGGCCAAAACATTAGGTACACCTGCAAACTGGAATTTGGGAGTCTCCCGGGAGGTTTGGCAAGTATGAGAATTAGCGGTGTACCGCGGCGCCGCCGCTGTATATAATCGGCGGGCCAGCTCTAGTGTTAATATAAAATCGCCTCACGGGCCAAGTGAAATTACACGGCGGGCCAAATTTGGCCAGAGTTTGACACCCATGCTATAGGGGAACATATAAGGGTTAGAGTTAGGGTTAGGGTTACTAATAAACAATAATTCTGAGGTTATTGAGGGAAGACTCTTAGTTACTGGCTTACTGGTTGTATAATAAGGCCATGCAGAATAAGGCATTAATGAGTACTTATTAATCACTAATTAAGAGACAATGTGTTACTAATTTGCATGTTAATACCTATAATTTGCATGTTCATACCTAATTAATAACTAATTAATGGTGAATATGTTCCCCATACTAAAGTGTTACCAAACACATGACTACACATGGTTATAAAAGACAAAGTTAGCCACAAAGCTAGTTTTCATCTGTAGTCCCCTGGCCATGATGTAAAAAAAAGCAGTAAAATTACAATTTAAAAGAAAGAGAGTGAAAAAGAATAAAAGCACACAATACATATACAATATGATAAAAAAAATAATATATAACATAACATTTATCTTAGCATCAAAACAGGCTCATCTTTTAGTGCTGGCAGCTGTAGGCGTTGATAAGCCACATTTTAATTTTTTTTGTGAAGATCTTGTAAATTGTGACCAGTTTAACCTCCGCAGGTACTGAGTTCCACACATTTGCGCTCCTTACTGACCAGGCCCACTAACTGAAAGTGCTCCTGCGCAGAGGAATATAACAGTCACCTCTGACAGAGCCTGGAGTGACACGCTCACGGCTGTTTATTTGACTGATGAACTCTGCCAGAGGATCTGGAGTCAATTCATGCAGTACTTTATAGGTCACTTTTAAGTCTGCAAATGTGTGAAGACTGTCCCAGTTTAAAATACTGTATTTTTTTTAGAATGGCACAGTGATGATAGTGCCTAAGTTTTTATCCATAACCTTAATTGTTTGTTTGTACAAGATTTTCAATGTTTTGTTTTTTTTAACTCTGACCAGCCTGAGACCACCTTTTAAGGCAATTGTTGAAGTGGCTGAAAATCACCGAATGCAAATACAATTTTGCAGCTTCAGTTGACTTTTTCATTTCGAATTGCACGAAAATTTGCGAGATTAAACTTGATTATTTTACACAATTTGCCAATATGGGCTTTAAAGGAAAGCTCTGAATCTATTATTAACCCAAGATGTTTATATTGGCTGACAATTTGTTTACAATTTAAAACAACTTGAAGTCCTGCTGCAGTAAGACCACTTAACTGGGCTATTCAACTGTCAGTCCGGAAACAAATCCAGCTGGGAATGACACCATACCTGCCCATGGGGTCTGTTCAAATCTTAGGACACACACAGTTTTGCAGCAAATTCCATTTTAACATTTCGTTTTTGGTCCTCTCTTTTTCATCATTTGGGCTATTCAACTGGTGGCCCACGAGTTCAGTTCAAAAACTTGTGAGAGACTCATATTTTGCAGCAGATTCTTAAAAGAAACCAGAGAGCTGTCATAGACATGATCTTTGACTAGTGTTTTGCAGAAGGTCCTTTATAACAGCCGAGTGGTCCTGTAACTCTGACAAAACAAATAAACCAAAACCATGTCTACGGTAGAGGAAGCTGCTTCTCAGGAATATGCAAAGTAAGACGGTTGTATTCACTAGCGTGACTTTTGAACGGAAGTAAAGTTAAGTGCTGGGCCACCAAACCAAAACGGCCACTGTGCAGCAAACAGTGTGAAATATCTGAGTACGCAAAGGGCCTAGATCTTACCAATAAAAGCAGATATAAAAAAACTAACTATGCAATGGAATATATTTCTATTAGGGTTGTACGGTATACCAGTATTAGTATAGTACCGCGATACTAATGAATCATTTTCGGTACTATACCGCCTCTAAAAAGTACCGATCCTGTAACAACTCGGTATCGGATTGATACCTACATTTTTGGTATCATCCAAAACAAATGTAAAGTATCCAAACAACAGAAGAATAAGTGATTATTACATTTTAACAAAAGTGTAGATAAAACATGTTAAAAGAGAAAGTAAGCAGATATTAACAGTAAATGAACAAGTAGATTAATAATTAATTTTCTACCACTTGTCCTTAATAATTTTGACAAAATAGTAGAATGGCAAATGACACAATATGTTACTGCATATGTCAGCAGACTAATTAGGAGCCTTTGTTTGTTTACTCACTACTAAAAAACACGTTGTCTAGTATGTTTACTATTTTATTTAAGGACAATCTTGCAATAAGAAACATATGTTTAATGCACTGTAAGATTTTTTGTTAAAAAAAAGCCAATAATGCAATTTTTTTGTGGTCCCCTATATTTAGAAAAGTATCGAAAAGTACCAAAATATTGATATCAGGACAACACTAATTCCTATACGTTATCAAAAAAATTAAAAGGTTGCATTTCATGATGTAACTTTGTCTACAGCTATATTTGATGCCTTTTGGTTTTTGCACATGCCATTTCTTAGTATGCATGTTTTTTCCCGTCTTTATCAGAATATAGCTAGAGATGTTAACGTTGTGTATGTGCTGAAAGCTTCATTTATGATTGCTACCTTTGGTAAAAGCTAGAGTGCAGTGATAGAGATGGTCTTTGACTAACTTTTTTGCAGAAGGTCCTTAAAAACAGCAGAGAGGTCCTGTAATGAGAAACTCAGAATATTCAAATATTATTTGAATGGTTCCAACAGCCTAAAACAAAGCAAGCATTGGGCTTTTTTTTTTTTTGAGAAAGGCGAAAGCCGTTCACAATGCTATGACAACAGACCCACCACTTCAAATCTCGCATATTCACCTGACATAACGTCAGGTGAATACAATCTATACTGAAAGAATAAGTCCCGCCCCCGGTCCTTAGATTTAAATGTTTTTCATGTGATTGGTCTGCATCCAGTTAACTCATGCAACTCCATTATTTGATCTTACTGTGCTTTTTTCATATACAATGTGTAAAAGTAGCCAAAATATACAACACTGTCCTATTTTTACAATACAAACTTACTTTAGTTTGGAGGAAATTTGTTCTGAACTTGAGCCACACAAAAATATGTAAACGTATCAGCATACTCAACTAATTTGTCTTAAAGCCATCCAGGAACACCTTACGACGGAAACTAAATAAAGTAAAACAAAAATGCTGCACTTAACAATTATGCAGGATGATCCTATACTAGTGCCGGAACCAAAGAAAAATAATTTTGCATACTTTTATCGTCCCAAATATGAGGTTTTGATGATTTGTACATTTTCATTGTCAAAAGTGCGGCTTGCTTTCTCACTTATAATACAAAAGCTAAGATAACAATGTTTTTCTCAAATAGTTTAGCATACACTGATGTACATTGAATTGGTTTTAGAATTTCAAATGTACAAACTGTATCAAAGTGGCCCTCACATTCTTTCATTTTTCAGTATGCGGCCCTCAGTATAAAAGGTTTGTCACCCCTGGTGTACGCCACATGAAAATCAGAAGATTAACAAATGTTTGCTTGCAAAAAGCCCTGACCTTGATGTGCTAATTGTGTACTGTCCTTCTCTGTGGGCTTGCAGGATCGCCGGTTCAGCGATGAAATTGACAAGCTGACAGGGTACAAGACCAAGTCGCTCCTGTGCATGCCCATTCACAACAGCGATGGCGAGATCATTGGCGTCGCTCAAGCCATCAACAAGACTTTAAGTGTGGAACTCTTCACGGAAGACGATGAAAAGGTAATCTCCATATTGTGATGGGGAGCAGGTTGCTGCTGCCATTTAGAGGACATGTCGATATTCAGAGTTTATTTCTCTCTGTTTGATTTTCTCAGAGACATTTACACATCTTTCCTCAAAGGCAATTGCATTTGTTTAAAGGTCAAGCTTAACGCTCACCAAAACAATGGGCTCTTATTGAAATCATTAAATTTTTAAGCATGGGGGGTGTTCCTTTGAAGGCAATGGTGGGCCGTCAAGGCCAGCAAGGCCTACAACTATGCTTGCCTAAACACTATCAGAAGCATTAACCTGCATTCACAACCTCTCCTAGCACTATATTTATTAACAGGTATTCATTTATTCCAAAAAAGTCTTATCTTAATTTGGTAACTAGGTCTCTGGGCTGCACTGCCCTGTAAGTTAAATGTTTGTGTCTCATCTGATTTCAGCTTCTTTATGTGATGCCATGTCATTGTAGTCAAGGCAATCAGTAGAACTGGCCTGATCTCACATTAGCAATGAGGTTCTTTGTTTAACCAATCAAATTTCATATTCCCCTCACAACAACAGCGAGCAAGTGTACTGTACAATACTGTAACTCTAGCATTTTCCGTCTATAAAGCAAAACTGTTTTACGAGGCAAATTCAAAGAAACTAATAGTCTCGTTTGAGGTAAGATTTAGATTTTGTATATTATTGTCATGTTATTAGATAAATATTGATTCTAAACTGTATGCTCCAGATGAGCATGCAACATAGAGGTTTGGAGTTGTTTGAGGCAGCTTCAACTGGTGATTGCAGGTTATATGTTTCTTGCTCTAGTAATAATGATATTTATCCCCAATATGTGAAATGCCCCTCTCTTTGTAATGCCACGCCTTGTTTTATTGTGTTTTTGTATGTTACTGATGGTTTGTCTGTGATATAATCGAGGTGGTATTAAGAGGTAGATTAAGTCACTTAAGCCCCCCCTAAAGCACATGCATAACATATCAAGTTTAATGCAATAGTGACTATAATAATACAGTACATTCATATTCCTGTTAACCCCTTTGTTTAGAACTTCACAAAAATGTCCTTGGTCCATGTATTTTGTAATGTATGATGTTTGGTGAAAATGCACAGCAAAGTGGAAACACTTCAAACAGTGAAATGATCCAAAACCAAAAACACAAACATCATTTAAAAACAGCAAAAAGAGAAATACTGTACATGAAAAATGCTGCAAACCCAAAAACACTGCAAACTCAAAAAACACAAACTCAACAAACACATGCGTTATAGAAATGCTGTAAGAAACAGAATGGAAGTTAACCAGGGGCCTCATGTATTAAGCTTGTGTATGCACAAAAACCAAGCGGACCATTTTTCACAGCAAAGTTGAGATGTATCAAGGGTGAACTGAACGTGAAAATGTGCGGTGCCTTACACCAACTTCATGGCGGACGTACGCACATTTCTACATGCTGTGAATATTTGGCGACACAAGGTGGTCGTTCGGGTTTTGCCAACATTTGACTTAAACAACGTAAAAGATTGAGGCAAGGACAAAATATTTACTTTTTAGCCAATGCATTTAATGTTTTATACTCATATTAATATTTGTAGGGACGTCTATTAATTTATCGAGGCAATCATTTATGCCGCACATTTAATGCCGCATATTCATATTTAGGATGACCTCTATTAATTTATCGAGGCAATCATTTATGCCGCGCATTTAATGCTGCATATTCATATTTAGGATGACCTCTATTAATTTATCGAGGCGATCATTTTGCCACCTATGTCCCAATGTGTTCTTCTTACTCCAGCACAGCTTGGCCGGTCTGGCTGACAGCTGCAAAAGTCGGTGGTTGCGGCACAATAAAAGCACCGGAGACGGTGGAAGAATGGTCCCATTTTGTGCCACGCGGCTGCTATACCGCAAGTAGCTCTGCTAAGTTGTCATAATAAATTGAGTAATCAAACACGAGTCAAAGTATTTTGCATACTTTTTGATATGCTGGCATGTGTAAATTTAAAAGATTTCAAACAAAATATTACATAATTTTCACATGAAACTGTAATCTGGCTGTGAGCAGGCTACTGAATGAACACATGTTGTTATCCATCCATCCATTTTCTACCACTTGTCCCTTTTTTGGGGGGTCGCGGGGGGGTACTGGAGCCTATCTCAGCTGCATTCGGGCGGAAGGCGGGGTACACCCTGGACAAGTCGCCACCTCATCGCAGCACATGTTGTAAGTTTCACAAATAATATTTATCTTGGGTGTAATCAGAGTCACTCACATATGCTCCCACCTCTTCTAAAGTTTGACGTATCATTGCAGCGACTATCTTTTCAAACGGGGTGAGCACTGCTTTATCTCTGGTCGCCACGCCTGTTTTGGCCACATCCATTTTCTTCTTCACCTTCTTTTCTGATGTAGTACCACTTATTTTCTTATTTGCAGTTCTCTGAATCCACAGCATTGACAGCTTGCCTAAAAGTACTGTATATTTTTGCATATACGGTCTATACTATGCTATAGCAGATCATCAAGAAGCACCTCCTACCCCTTGTTGGTGAATTCCTTCATTTTCGCCATCTTGTTCATTATCTTTGTGATTTTTGATTGTGCAGTGTGGGATCTCAGGGGCATGACTAATTTAAATATGATTTCCATATTTAAATGGGGGCATGGACAATGAGTAGCCAGCTGCAAACTAACATGCACACTCAATTCCACGTTGATTAGGATGTAAAAAAGAAATGTGCTTGGATTATTGCGTGTGCACAGTAACACATCTGAAACCGTGCGTACAGCGTTTTCTGAATTTGAGCTTAAACCATTTTTAGTAGGAAATTCATGCAACTCTTAATACATGAGGCCCCAGGCTACCAAAGGGGCCGGACCTAACGGATGTCCATCTTTAAAGACATTAGCACAGTGATTCTCAAACTGTGGTGCGTGTACTACTAGTGGTACGTGGGCTTCATCTAGTGGTACGCCAAATAATAACTGGATTAAAGTACAGTGTTTAATTTTTTTTATATTCTGTCAGGTTAAAACACTGATGACATCTATTAAACAGACAAGAAGCAAGGAATCATGGAGAGACAGAGTTCAATTTGGCTCAATGAGGAGAGATGTTTGGGGCTGCACACTCAGTTACAATCTCCCACCACGCTCTAAGGTCCAGTCCCACATGCTCCTCTATTTATTTGGGAGGTCCCTGGTTACATCACTGACGCTGCTTCTGAAGGAAGGGGGGTAATTTCAGCAGCCCCAGTTGGACACAATATATGATTATTCAGAAATGCAAATGTGCGGACACTCGTGATATTGCCCTGTGTCTGCTTTGTCTGCGTCACGGTACTCGATGTTCTGGACACAAACACTGATACTTTGCACAGATAGAAAAGTACAACTTCAGCACAATTGATAATAACTATAGCAACTGCCTTTAAGCATAAGAGTTGTGTGATAACTTACACATAATTATTCTAACATATTCAAACACAGTGTTAATGTTCAAACTGTGTAATGTTATAGTCACCATGTAATTTATCTGTACAGTAACCTATTTATTTATTTATATCTGCACCTTATTGCTTTTTTATCCTGCACTACCATGAGCTAATGCAACGAAATGTCGTTCTTATCTGTACTGTAAAGTTCAAATTTGAATGACAATAAAAAGGAAGTCTAAATAATTGAATATAATTGTAAGATAAAACCTCTTCTCTGTTTTTAATGAATACTTAGGCTTACGCTACTGTATTTTGATGTTAGTCATTATGGTGGTACTTGGGGAGCCAAGATTTTTCTGAGGTGGTACTTGGTGGAAAAAGTTTGAGAACCACTGCAATAGCGGGATTACTTATGTCTTTACACTGTACTGTACTGTAAAATGTTACGGCCAAATGTTTAACAAAAACAAAGAAAAATGTGTCTTGTTTTCACTTCAACTCTTAAAAAGTCAACCAACTTTCTTCCGGTTCATCCCACTCATATCAGCTACCATAGAAACGGTAGAAAAATGGCTAATTGTGTCTGTTTATTGATACAGTGAGACATACTGTACTTAACTTAATGCATCTTAACACAAAAGGAGCAAGTAACATGGACAGAAAACTTATTTAGGCCAGCCTGATATGCAGTGTTGGGACTAACGCGTAAAGTAACACGTTACTGTAACGCCGTTAGTTTCGGCGGTAACTAGTAATCTAATGCGTTATTTTTTATATTCAGTAACTCAGTTACCGTTACTACATGATGCGTTACTGCGTTATTTTACGTTATTTTTTATGTAGTATCGGCTAGAAACTGAAGGTCTGAGTGTGTTTTGTGGCAGCGCTGCGGTGGAAAAGAAAGGGCGTACGTGCTTTGTGTGGGTGGGGGCGGGGGTGGGGGGGCT
This sequence comes from Entelurus aequoreus, assembly GCF_033978785.1. NCBI lineage: Eukaryota > Metazoa > Chordata > Actinopteri > Syngnathiformes > Syngnathidae > Entelurus > Entelurus aequoreus. Next base: position 35,598,523 of record NC_084744.1, on the reverse strand, counting down.
CCCATACCGTAGTTGAGGAGCGCAGGGGAGACGTTCCTTCGGGGCTAACAACCTTCACTTTACCCGAAAGTGGTCTTTACAGCTGAGGGTGAATGACGAGGCCGGCGGTTTGTTGCAACTTTGTGACTTTATTGGACGCAGCCATCCACCAAGCTAGAGCACCTGCAAGCACTCACTGTCCCGCTCGCTCACCTCTCTCGCCCACTCACTCACTGACGTCCCTCACCCACATGGTGTCATGTCTTAAAGGGCCACACACACACGCACACACATAAACGCTACTATCATAACAACTAACAAGACATCAAGGCGAAGCCAAGAGTCGATTTTTTTAACAAGGAGAAATTCTCAATACTTTTCTTTTGTCGAGCACAAAGAAAATACAATTTTAGTTAAATGTAAGTTGTGTCTTTGATCAAAGATCCTATCTACTTCAAGTTCAAGTTAAAGTGCCATTATGTTGCAGCTATTTAAAATAGTTTTGTCAATTTGTTCTGGCCAGAAACAAATTGGCCTTTGTAACATATCTTTGTCTTTGTGTGTTGTATGTAGACCACATTGCTTAGCAGAGTTCAGTGATGTAAATGCATGTCAAGTTGATCAACACATTGTATTATTCTCCAGTGCAATAACAGTACTGAAATAAAGGCTAAAGGGCATTAATGGGAGCTTTTAAAAAAGAAAAGAAAAAAAGAAGTAACTAAATATTTACTTTTCAAAGTAACGCATTACTTTTTGGTGTAAGTAACTGAGTTAGTAACTGAGTTACTTTTGAAATGAAGTAACTAGTAACTATAACTCATTACTGGTTTTCAGTAACTAACCCAACACTGCTGATATGTATGGATATACAGCAGGTTTTCCCAAAAATGACCAAAATACCTGTGGTGGTGGGGGTGTGGTTAGGGGCGTGGTCACGGGCAATCAACGCAAAAACTTTCTTTTTGACACTCGGGCCGTGCCGTAGTTGGGGGAACTTGGCTGCAGTTCACTTGCTACTGATAAACCACAAGCGAGCAGAAATTATCAAAAAAACAAGTCTACCTTATGAAAATATCAGGTTCAAAGCCATTGCAAGTTGCTCTCCCAACAAGAAAGAACTATATTTCGGCCATGATAAGAGGCGACATCCCTGCAGCAAGAGGTGGGTGGTGCTTCACTTCCGTGTTCAGATTACAATTAAGGTGCAGTGATAACATAACATTTAGATTGTTACTGTGACTAATTTAGTAAGTGAGAGGACATAAAAGCTTAACAGAAATGAAAGACGGTCGGCAGAATGTTAAAAGGAGACTTTTTATTGCATACAGTCCATCCGACATTAAATCATGTCAAGACACTTTCTCAAAACACTCACACACTTTTCTGGCTTCAAAATAAAAGCGGTACACTTCACATCCGGTTTAAATACATTTAAAGTTTCTTCTTAAACGGCTTCATATTAGCCGCCACACCTAACAAAATAAAGTAATATAATGTATTGTAGCGTCCAAAAGATAATAAACAAAGTCTGACCTCCTTTTTAGCTTTTATTGCCATTTTTATGATAACAGCGGGCCCAATTCCAAGAAGTATTTCCTCTGTGCTTCATTTCTAGACACACAACACTTGTTCATTCTCCGCCGACACGGTGTGGTCACTGACCATGGGAAGAATAACCATCATAACACACTAACATACACATTAACACCAGTGGGTAGTTACAGTATGAATGGCTATATATAGTTTATTAATTTGCGCACTATTGCCTAATGATGCGCCTAAAATTTTGCGGGAAAAGGACGTACTTTAACCACCGGAACGTGCTCCTGTAACCGATGTTGTGGTGACGTAAGCCATTTGTACGGGGTTGTCTGGAGCGGAGGCATGTCCGCGCTGTAGACATACTTTAATAAATTCGAGATATACACATGGACAGCCATCTTCACAATTTAAGATGACACCGGTGGCTTTTAATGAGAGAAAGGCTCCCAGGAACGCGAAGCTGATGAGGTGCTTAAAAAATTGAGCGCGCTCCACCCTAACAAGGCCACCGGCCTTGATAATATTCCCTCCAGGTTCCTCAGGGACTCAGCCTCCATCATTGCCCCAATCATCACGCACATAATAAACCTCTCAATTTCACAAGGCCAAGTACCAAAAGATTTTAAGAAAGCAAGAGTAACTCCCCTCTTTAAAAAAGGAAGCAAATTGGAACCTGGCAACTACCGACCTGTTTCTATTCTCAGTTCCATTTCGAAAGTAATGGAAAAAATAGTTTATGAACAGGTCGATAGTTACCTCGCCACTAATAAACTCATGTACAAATTCCAATCCGGCCTCAGAACAAACCACTCCACTGTCACATGCGTTCTCTATCTGACCGACCACATCAAACATGAGGTGGACGCGGGCAAATACTGCGGCATGGTCATCCTGGACCTTCAGAAGGCCTTTGACACCGTTAACCACGCTATACTGTTGGATAAGCGCAGAGCAATCGGATTTAACAAAACCTCATCGAGCTGGGTGCGATCTTACTTGGAGGGGAGGGAACAGGTGGTAGAGGTGAACGGCACCGTGTGTCCCCCCCTCTCAGTGAGCTGTGGAGTCCCCCAAGGCAGTATATTAGGGCCTTTACTGTTCCTAATATACATAAACGACTTGTCATCGGCATGCGACTGTGAATTGTTCTTGTTTGCGAATGACTCGGCCTTGCTGGTATCAGACAGGGACAAGTCACAGGTGGAGAAAATCCTCAGTGCTGAACTCTGTAAAACTTGCACCTGGCTCGCTGACAACAAGCTATCCATACACTTGGGTAAAACGGAATCCATCCTGTTTGGGTCCCACATCAACCTTAAGAAAGTCAACGACTTCACTATAAAAGTGGGTGACATTGTTATCACCAGGAAAGATGAGGTCACCTACCTAGGTTCCATTCTAGAGGCTAATCTTTCCTGTGATAAAATGGCAACCAAGGTAACGAGATTTCTCTATAGAATCTCCTCTCTGGTCAACAAAAGCACCATGAGGATTCTAGCGGGAACTCTCGTTCAACCCTTTTTCGATTACGCATGCACCTCCTGGTACCCTAGCACCTCCAAAACCCTCAAATCTAAACTCCAAACATCCTAGAACAAGCTAGTCAGATTACTTCTAGACCTCCACCCCAGATCCCACCTCACTCCTACCCACTTCTCCAAAGTGGGCTGGCTCAGGGTGGAGGACAGAGTAAAACAACTTGCACTGAGCCTAGTCTATAAAATCTGCTACACCTCCCTGATACCAAAGTTTATGTCAAACTACTTCCTTAACTTCCTTAATGACCGCCATAACCACAACACCAGGGGGAGCTCCACTAACCACGTTAAACCCAGATTCCGATCTAACAAAGGTCTTAACTCATTCTCTTTCTATGCCACATCAATGTGGAATGCGCTCCCAATAGGTATAAAAGAAAGGGCATCTCTATCCTCCTTCAAAACCGCAATAAAAGTTACAACCCTAAAGCACCTAAGGCAGCTACAACCCTAAACTAACACCCTCCCCGGATTGTTAATAATCAAATGTAAACAATCAAATGCAGAATGCAGATACTTTTTCTTATGCCTTCAGATCTCTCTCTCTGTCTCTCTCTCTCTCTCTCTCTCTCTCTCTCTCTCGCGACAGAAGTATCCAAACAGAGTCTCTAAACAGGAGTACAGTCTCCAATAAATAATAAAGAAATACTTTTTTTTTTATTAAAGAAAGAGTGACTAAAAGAATTGGAGAAATCTCTAAAAATCATCATCTCAACAAAGTACATTATACAATACGCAGCAACAATTTAAAAATAGAGCAAAACGATATTATGTAAGAAAAATATGTTTTAATACTATAGTTAATAATAACAGATTTGTTTTTAAATGTATATTTAAATTATTTTGCCTTTTTAAAGAATACATGCATCATAGAAGATCATGTGATGGCATCATATCGACCACGCCCCCACCGCCACAGGTATTTTGGCAATGTAGGCAAAACCTAACCTGACTCTCGCTAGATCCCTGTAGTTCACTGAGCTCCACACAAAGATCTGGGACTTCTCAATAGGAGATGTATTCCAGAAGGCGGGGCCTTGAAAAAAAATAAAAAAATCTTTGTATGTGATTGGATAAACCACTTGTCCGTTTTCTTGAATGACATGCCTTTTCAACCACTCACATCCAAATCAAGCCGTGACGCTGATGGGAGCGACGCTTGGAAATCCAAAACAGAACAGCCGACATATTGGATAACGACAGAGCGAAAAGTTAGAGAACTTTTACTGAAACAACGCAGCAATGTCAGATTCGACAAAACAGTTGCAATAGCAGAATCAATGTCAGCACACGACTCCTCACTGCTTGCCGCCATTGTTGTTTGAATCAAACAGTCGCTTCGGCACTACGTCACATCTATGAAATCCCGCCCGGCGATCCTGATTGGTTCATTATTTTTTGCTATCTTGAAGGAGTTTGCATTGCCCTCGATCCCAGATCCTTGTGTGGAGCTCAGCGAACTACAAGGATCTGGCGAGAGTCAGGTTTGGCAAAACCCTGACATTTACAAAATAAAAATGTCTTACATTACGATCATGCTTTGTCATAGATGTTTTGTAATGTTGTTCTGTGATATTTGCACCTAAATAAATGCTAGTTGATGAGGGTGGGTGCGGTGGAAGTGGGTGGGGGGCGGGGGGGGTGTTATTTTGGCTGGCAGAAATTTGTGTAAATTATTTTATAACATGTTCTGGTACTCAATTACAGATTGATTAGCAGGCTCAATATTACAATTAATTAATTAATAGAGAACGTTAAAACATTTTCATGCACAAATATGAAGACCATTAATTTGTACAACATGCAATTTACAGAATATCAGAACCATTTATTCAGTTAGAAATATCACAGATTCAACCTGGCATAGCCCCCGAAATTATAACTAGCAGCAATTAATCACAATTAAATTTGAATTAACTATGAAATATGCGATTATTGCGATTTAAATATTTTAATTGTTTGACAACCCTAATATATGTATGTATGTATGTATATATACTATATGTATGTATGTACCGATCTGTTAGTGTTTTATGCTCGTGTGGTTTTGATATGATCAAACACACCGTCTATGCCTGAAATTGGATTGGCATAGAATGAGAAAGTGTTGTTGTGTGTTTGGGGAAGCACGGAGAAGAATGTGTTTGCTCGGGAGGTAAAAAGCTGTTTGAATTGGGCCATTTGTTACAATACGGTTTGCCAATAACATTTTAAAATGGCGTCAGACTTTGTGTGACTTCTTCTTGAGGCTACAATGCATTATACTACTCTAATTTGTTTTCATTTAAAAATAACCTCTATTTATAAGGTGTGGCGGCCATAAATTTACTGTGGCGGTGCGCCACATTCAGTTACATTAAGGGATCAAACACCCTGTACAGTATACACGTAAACCCTGCAAAAATGTGATGACCAACCCCAAAAGGAATTTCTTGCTACCATCAAGGCTAACAACCGTGTGGAACTTGCTAAGTAGCTAATAACCATTCTAAACTATAGCTTTACTTTCACACCTATTTAAGGTAACAACTGTTTTGTCCTAAATCCATTAGCCTAGAAGACACATACTAAGAAGCTGAATACTTACAGTTGGACGTGGAAAAAATGCAAAATTTTCGGAGCTCTGGTCCGAAATTCGTAAATTTCCATGCCACAATTTGAGAGACCACTTTTCCTTAAAGTGGCGAGATGTGATGACAGCGACAATCAACCTGTGTGATTACCAGCCATGTTCTCACCTGCCGACTCACCAAAAGCCAAATTAGATAGTACATTTAACTCTACAGTTAGGTAGTTAAATCATTCATCCATTAATGTCTGATAGATAATTTAAAAAAGACAAGAGTGTATTGCTATATATAGTTCTGTGGTTGCCCTTAGTTTCAGTTATGTTTGTGGTAGGCTACACTGTAGGTGAACAAAGACAACTCCAGCAAAAAGTTTAGAAAATGGAACCAAGGTGCCTTTTCCCTTTCGTAAACTTAACTAAAGTATGGACTTTTGTCCAGGCTGGAACCCATTATTCATATTGACATTGTTTCTTATGGAGAAATTTGCTTTACTATACAAACTTTTGCATTTCCAAACCCTGTTTATGAACCAATAACGTTTGTAAATGGAGGTTCTGCTATGATCTGTCAGTAATGGCACAGATTAAGCTGATCAGCGATGGAGACAATTAATTATCAGCTTATTTATTTTTAAGTGTTCACAAGTTGATTGCCACATATGTGTCTAATGTGTAGCTAGTAATATTATTGCTATATTAATTTTAGATGGAAAAATCACTGATGTCGCTTGTTGATGCAGTACAGCCTGAGGGATCGAAGGTCACGGGCTTAGCTGCTTACGTGCAGTGATTTCTCCAGATTCTCTGAACCCTTTGATGATATTACGGACCGTAGATGGTGAAATCCCTAAATTCCTTGCAATAGCTGGTTGAGAAAGGTTTTTCTTAAACTGTTCAACAATTTGCTCACGCATTTGTTGACAAAGTGGTGACCCTCGCCCAATCCTTGTTTGTGAATGACTGAGCATTTCATGGAATCTACTTTTATACCCAATCATGGCACCCACCTGTTCCCAATTTGCCTGTTCACCTGTGGAATGTTCCAAATAAGTGTTTGATGAGCATTCCTCAACTTTATCAGTATTTATTGCCACCTTTCCCAACTTCTTTGTCACGTGTTGCTGGCATCAAATTCTAAAGTTAATGATTATTTGCAAAAAAAATAAATGTTTATCAGTTTGAACATCAAATATGTTGTCTTTGTAGCATATTCAACTGAATATGGGTTGAAAATGATTTGCAAATCATTGTATTCCGTTTATATATACTCTAACAAATTTTTCCCAACTCATATGGAAACAAGGTTTGTAGTTGAGGTTTAGACTGATGCTACCAGGCATGTGAAATATCCGTGAAAATTTGGAAATCCATGCTTTTAAACATTAATTTTCATGTTAAAATATCACTTCTATGTTTTTTTAAAGATATATAAAAAAAATATGATCTAAACAAAAAATTATGAATGCTCGCCTCAGCCGCAGGCATTCACAGTTCCCCTTGCCTAAACACCACACTGAATTGCAGGACAGGGAGACAATCAGTGACGCCGAAACAAGCTCGCCAGTTAGCATAATTAGCATCATCGAGCTAGCTTACTTTTTTTCGTATGCATTTGCTCTCCGAGCCACAATGTTGACAGCTTTCTACTTTGCTGCTAATCATATTTGGATGATTACAATCCAAACACTGTTAATTCCAAACCAGTTGTAGTTCTAGAGCATTTATTAGTAGCCAGCGAGAAGGTATATTTTTGACGTGACGGATGTAAACAGAGGTCTCAACACTGGAAGTATATTATCAGAGGTGACAGGATTGAGTTGCCAAATGGGAAACGTTTTCTGAGTTCTTTGCATGCATGTTATATAATTTTACATTACATTTTCAATGATAATAATGTTAGTAAATTATCTACTAAAAAAAACAAATAATTCTGTGGTACATTACAGGAGACATGACATGTAAGTGTCAAAAAGACACCCAAAAGAAGTTGGTAGATGAGAATAGATCTAAAGGAAAATATAGTGTAGGAATAGACAGAGAGACTAGACTTAGACTTCCTTTTATTGTCTTTCAAATTTGAACTTTACAGTACAGATAAGAACGACATTTCGTTGCTTTGTCGGGCTTTGAGCCTATCCCAGCTACACACTGGCTTAAGGCAGGGTACCACCTGGACTGGTCGCCCCCTCATTGCACGACCAACACAGACCTTCACACTCACATTCACACATTAGAGCCAATTTAGTGTTGCCAATCAGCCAATCAACTTTATTGACCCAGGTAAATGGGAAAGTTCCTGATAAAGTTTCTGCGATGGAAAATTACTTAATGTTAGCAATATTATCAGTGTTGATAAAAATGATGTTACCATTACCAATGTCATGTGCTGGATGAGCTCTGTTACCTGGGTTACTTCCCACCACATGTGGTCCTTTTTTCCCCCAGTTATAATCACACAGAAGTTGCATGTCACTTATCTGATGGACTGTAGGCTGTTTTTTTTTCTTTTTTTCCTGTACCCAGTGCTGTATGACAAATATAATTTAAGTATTTCATGCATTGTTTTAATGCTTAATGCCTCAGTGTGCTTCGTGTTTCTTGCAGAAAGTGAGAGCAAATGTCCCTGGAATGGTGTCTTTGTGGATACTGTTTTTATTTTGCATTTGTGCTGAGCTTCATATCGGTGTTATTGCCTATGATCTTTAATGGCCAACAGTTAAACTGACTGGGGCACTTTCCAAGTAAGAACTATGTGATGAGAAACATGGCAAAAATGGACCAACGTGTTAACTGATTCCTGAATGATTTTATCATTGACACCAGTAGAGTTTCTACCTAAAATAAACTGTGTGGCACTAACCAATAAATAGTTAGTAGACTACATATATAAAAAAACAATAATACTCTCTCTCTCTCTCTCTCTCTCTCTCTCTCTCTCTCTCTCTCTCTCTCTCTCTCTCTCTCTCTCGTTTTTTTCAAAACTTCTATTTCTCCCACATTACCAATATAGTAAACTGCGCAGACAAGAGACAGCAATAAGTAGCTAACTAACAGGTACATGAGCACGGATTTGTTTGCCCAAATGTATCATATGCCAATGATGCTCACTATGTTCAAAGCTATGCTGTTTCCCTGGCAACCCTCGAACAGAACAAAAAGAACAGAGAGAGTCGAAAGCAACTCAAGACAGCAAAATCCAGAAATTAGAAGGTTTATTTATTCACATTTGTTGCAATTGAATCCTAGCTCTGAATTAAGTACTGTAGCGCTTGTTGTCAACCTGGATTGATGAGACAATGCTGTGCTTCACTCCACAGGCAATATTGTAACTGACTGGCATTTGCTTTGTACCGTATGTATGTAGAGCAGATATGTCCAAACTACGGCCCAACAACGTCCTCAAATTGGCCCACGAGACGCTATGAGTTTTGAATCAGGAATCTTGCCCACACTGAGATTGCATCCATTTTTAAAGGATGATGCTTCCTATTGTCTCCATCCAGTGCACAACATGAGTTTTTCAGGTACATTACTTTTAATTATTCTCTGAATGAAACTGAATGAAACAGCATGAACTTATATGACCTAATTCTAACAACCTTCCCTAGTCATGGTGCAAAAAAAAATGTCAATAGACATGGTTACTGGACTTTGATAATATTATTAAAAAAACGTCCATTCACCATAAAATTCAAAATTACACCCATTTAAATCTATTACAAAACATGATGGGAAAAATGCAAAACAGTCTCCACACTTATCAATCAATCAATCAAAGTTGACTTATATAGCCCTTAATCACAAATGTCTCAAAGGGCTGCCCAAGCCACAACGACATCCTCGGCTCAGATCCCGCAAGAAAAAACCAAACCCAATGGGAACAACGAGAAACCTTGGAAGGGACCACAGACGTGTCTTGCATGTAGACACGTCGGGGCGCAGAGACGTCACCGGCTGATGCATAAGGCAGTGGTTCTTAACCTTGTTGGAGGTACCGAACCCCACCAGTTTCATATGCTCATTCACCGAACCCTTCTTTAGTGAAAAATAAAATGTTTTTTGTTTCAAATTCAAGAAAAAGTTATGTTTTTTTACTGGTGCACAAAATGAACTGTGCATGAACATCACCTTGTTCAAAGAACAAAACCAACACAGTGCATGAACTCACAACAAATTACACACCTTACACACATTACCATGAATTGATTAACGTGGACCCTGACTTAAACAAGTTGAAAAACTTATTCGGGTGTTACCATTTAGTGGTCAATTGTACGGAATATGTACTGTACTGTGTAAACTGTACTGTTTCATATAATGTATTCTCTTCCTTTGCAATCTGCTAGTAAAAGTTTTAATCGATCAATCAAACAACCTGCAAATCAGATGGAAAATTAGAGGGAACATTGTTTGGGAGTATTCATAATACGCCGATAGGGAGAAGTTTTTATTTACACGATAAGTCGGATGTGTCTTTGCCTCCGTGGCGGAGACTCCGCCGAACCCCTGAGGCCGACTCACCGAACCCCTAGGGTTCGATCGAACCCAGGTTAAGAACCACTGGCATAAGGGGTGGTCCACCCCGGGTCCCGACTTCATCTGAAAGTCCAGTCCACTGGGAGGCCAGCAGGGGATCATCTTGAATGGAGACAAGCCAGCAGCGCAGAGACGTCACCAATTTATGCACAGAGGAGTGGAGGCTGATCCGTGCTCACGTGATAACGAGAGCGGGGCAGAGCAGAAAAAAGAGACGGCAGATCAACTGGTCTTAAAGGGGGGTCATTTAAAGGCTAGAGTATACAAATTAATTTTAAGATGTGACTTAAATGCTTCTACTGAGGTAACATCTCTAACTGTTACAGGTAGGGCATTCCAGAGTACTGGAGCCCCAATAGAAAACGCTCTAAAGCCCGCAGACTTTTTTGGGCTCTGGGTATCACTAATATGCCGGAGTTCTTTAAACACAGATTTCTGGTACAATACAATCAGCAAGATAGGATGGAGCTAGACCATTTAATATTTTATACGTAAGTAGTAAAACCTTAAGGTCACATCTTAAGTGCACAGGAAGCCAGTGCAGCTGAGACAGTATAGGCGTAATATGATCAAACTTTCTTGTTCTTGTCAAAAGTCTAGCAGCCACATTTTGTACCAACTGTAATCTTTTAATGCTAGACATACGGAGACCCGAAAATAACACGTTACAGTAATCGAGACGAGACCTAATGAATAATGTCTAAAGTTACAAAATTATTGTGCTCTAACTGTCGGACACTGTCCTCAAGTTGGGCCAACCTATCCATGAGAACGGTGCACGAAGAGCAGGGAGCCATACTCGGGTTGTTTATTTCACCGAGTCGAGTTCTTGCTGTCTTTTGGAGCTGTAGCAGCAGCGTGAGGGAGCAGACGCCTTCGGAGCCATACTCGGGTTGTTTCTTTCACCGAGTCGAGTTCTTGCTGTCTTTTGGAGCTGTAGCAGCAGCGTGAGGGAGCAGACGCCTTCGGAGCGTAGTGGCCTTCGACCGCGACTAGCTTAGCTGAGAGAGAGGCGGTGAGACAGAGAGTGGGTGCTTTGTAAGTTTGATAAGACTTCTAAATATGTTTGAGGAGGAATAAAGAAAGCTATAAAACAATTAGAAGCACACAGACAGAAAGACAGTACTTAGCTTTTTCGCAGTAGGGAGCGACAGCAGACTTTTTCCGCTTATCCATGTTTGGCGCATTTTAAGTTGCTTGATATTTCTGATAGACTACAAAATGTTAAGGAGGTCCTCAAGGAAACAAACAAGGTAAGAGTCAAACTTTCACATACTCTTAATAGCCATCCGTCCATTTTCTACCGCTTTTTCCTTTCGGTGTCGCGGGGGTGGCTGGAGCCTATCCCAGCTGCTTTTGGGCGGAAGGCAGGGTAGGGTACACCCTGGACAAGTCACCACCTCATCGCAGGGCCAACACAGATAGGCAACACTCACATGCACACACTCGGGCCAATATCCAATTATAATAATTATATATCCACTTCCGGTTTGCACGTCACTTCCGGTTTGGAGTTTGCGCGCGTTTGGCTGTTTTCGAAGTGGGGCTGTTGAGTTTGGCAATCGCCTTGTGCAAAGCTAGTACAACTTTTTGTACTTTTTTGTACTTTTGTGCTTTTTTGGCTTCGCTGTGTCACTGTGCCATGACACTTTGTAGCTTGTGTCGATCGGTGCTGCGAGCTAGCACACCGGAGCCGGCTAGCATTACCGGCCTGAGATACGGAGGTGGATTTTTCCTTCTGTTGCTGGATGCGTCGGCAGATAGACCGTGATGCCTGCACCGAGGAAAAGCCCCACATCGGAGGAGTTCGAGGAGATGAGGCTCACACTCCTTTCCCTGTGCGGCGATGTGACTGCGGTGAGGGAGCACCAGGAGCAGCTTTTGGTTCTACTGGAGGAGGTGAAACAATTACGCCTCCAGAACGTGGAAAAAGACCGGCGCATTGTGGACCTGGAGCAGCGAGTGGACGAGCTGGAGCAATATTCCCGCATGAATGATGTGGTCATCACCAGCATCAAAATCAAGCCACGAAATTACACGCGTGTGGTGGCCGCGGACAGCGGGGAGCCCAGCGTGCAGGAGGCACAGTCGGTGGAGCAGCAGGTGGCCTCCTATCTCCAAAGCAGGGGGATAGAGATGGACCTGGAGCACATCGAGGCTTGTCACCCACTGCCCATGAGGAACCAGAGACCACCCGCTGTCATCATGAGATTTGCAAACAGAAAGAAGAAGATCGCACTATTAAGGCAAGGACGCGCAAACTCAAAGGAACAGATGTTTTCATCAATGAACACTTGACCAAGAAAAATGCTGACATCGCAAGGTTCGCACGACAACTTAAAAGGCAAGGCAAGATTCAACAAACCTTGGTAACGAACTGTAAGATCTTCATCAAACTAAATGGTACGCCGGAGGAAGCAAAAGTCTTGGTGATAAGGAAAATAGAAGATCTTGATAAGTATTGACATTGATGCAGTACTTGGTATCAATGTAGCTTGTGACTTTTACATCATCTCAATGCTACCCACACCAAGAACACAGACCACACCAAGTATTAATATGGACATGTTACAGAAGATCCTCCAACATCAACAAAAAGAACTGGACATGTGTGAGTATCAAGAGCACACCACAACAGAGACTGATATGGACATAGACCCTGATAATAATTTTTTCTCTGCGATTGTTAAAAACTGTAATTATTTTACCCGCGAACAATATAAAAACAGTGTAAAATCAGAAGACAGTCTATCAATAATACATTTCAATAGTCGAAGCATGTACACTAACTTTGAGGCTATCAAGGATTACTTGAAAGAATTTAGTCATCCATTTACCATTATTGCAATCACTGAAACCTGGTTCAACAGTGATAAAGGTATTGATTTTAGTCTGAATGACTATGAATTAACATACATAAACAGAATAAATAAAATAGGAGGAGGGGTCGCATTGTACATTCATAAATCTGTTACATTTAAAGTTTTAACAAACATGACCATAGCAGTCGATGGATTATTTGAATGTTTAACAGTGGAAATCCTAAATGACAAAAAGACAAATATCTTCATGAGTTGTGTATACCGGGCACCTGGTTCAAGCATAGAAACTTTCAATGAGTGGATGGGTAAACTATTTTCCTCTGTGAACCAAAAAACCATATTTATCTGTGGTGATTTTAACATTGATTTGTTCAACTCCACCAAGTAAAAACATGTTGATGACTTCATTGACACTATGTACAGCTTGTCTCTATATCCAACCATAACCAAACCAAGCAGAATAACAACACATAGTGCCACAATCATTGACAACATTTTTACAAACATTATGGGAAATCAAGTCACCAGTGGCCTATTTATATGTGATATCACTGACCATTTACCTGTTTTTACTTTATATGACTGTCATCTCAAGAAAACCAAAGACACTATGGCAAAAATCTCTAAACGAATAACAACTGAGGAAACAATCTGTGCCCTAAACAATAGTTTAGCAGTTCAGGATTGGACTTCAGTATACAGAGAACCTAATGTGGACAGTGCTTACTGTAATTTTTTAGACATCTTTACTTCTCTGCATAATAAACATTGCCCCGTAAAAGGATATTTTATAAAAGGAAAAAATAAAAATAGCCCTTGGATCACAAAAGGGATAATTAATGCCTGTAAAAAGAAAAACAATCTCTACAAACTTTTCATCAAAATAAAAACAAAAGAAGTCGAACAACGATACAAGAAGTACAAAAATAAATTAACTGATATTATAAGAACAAGCAAACGGTTATATTATCAAAAAAAACTATATGAAAACAAAAATAATATAAAAGGAACTTGGGATGTTTTGAATAGTCTAATAAAACAAGGATATTCCAAGTTGACATATCCTGATTACTTTATTGATGAAAACGGTGAAGATTATAATATGAGTAATGTAGTAAACAAGTTTAATAGTTTTTTTGTAAATGTTGGTCCTAAATTGGCTGTTGATATCCCAGACAATGGAGTTACAAAATCAACTTTTGAACAGAATTCTTTGTCAATCTTCCTCTCTCAGCTACAAATGAGCAGGAAGTGACAAACATTGTGCGGAAGTGTAAAAGTAAGTGCTCCACTGACTGCCATGATATCAACATGATATTGGTTCAAAAGGTTATCCTGAATATTGTAAAACCATTAACTTATATATGTAATTTATCATTCCAGACTGGCTGCTTTCCAAGTCAAATGAAAATCGCTAAAGTAACTCCGCTCTTCAAAAGTGACAGCAAACACGCTTTCACCAATTACAGACCAATCTCTCTTTTGCCCCAGTTCTCAAAAATCTTAGAGAAACTATTTAACTCTCGACTTGAATCTTTTCTTGAGAAGCATCATATAATCAATGACGGTCAGTATGGCTTTAGGTCCAAAAGAACAACTTCAATGGCAATAACTGAAGCTATTGAGGAAATTACTAATGCACTGGAGCATAAAAGATATGCAGTTGGTATTTTTATTGACCTAAAGAAAGCATTTGATACCATTAATCATTCAATTCTACTGGATAAAATGGGAAGATATGGAATTAGGGGGCTGGCTGGTGACTGGTTAAAAAGTTATTTAACAGGGAGGGTACAGTTTGTTAAAATGGGTAAATTTTTATCTGATACTCTTGGCATTGCTTGTGGTGTCCCCCAAGGGTCCGTGTTGGGGCCAGAACTGTTTAATGTATATATTAATGATATGTTTAATACATCCAAAATACTGAAATGTATACTTTTTGCAGACGACACAAATTTATTCTACAGTAGTGATGACTCTAATGAGCTCATAAATACAGTAACACACAGAACTAAACATAGTAAAAAAATGGATGGACACAAATAAATTATCTTTGAATATAAATAAAACTAAGATAGTAATGTTTGGAAATCGCAACATAACGTCTGAACAGAAAATAAGTATTAATGGTACCCAAATTGAAATCGTAAATGAGAATACATTTTTGGGAGTAATAATTGATAGTAAACTATCATGGACACCTCATGTCAGACACATTAAAACAAAAATCTCCAAAAGCCTCTCAATTATAAACAAAGCAAAACTATACCTCAATGAAAATGCACTCCATACTCTATACTGCACCTTGGTACTGCCATACCTTACATACTGTGTTGAAGTATGGGGGAATACTTACCAAAACACAATTCATCCTCTGATCATATTACAGAAAAGAGCAGTACGGATCATTCACAACGTTGGTTATTTAGAACATACTCATAATCTGTTTATGCAATCAAAGTTGCTCAAATTTGATGACCTTGTTAAATATAATACATTAATAATCTTATATAAAGCTTTTAACAAATTATTGCCACCTAATCTACAACGTTTTTTTATAAGACGAGTCCAAGCTCATAACTTGAGAGGCTTTGGATATTTCTTATTGCCGAGAGCTCAAACCACTCGTAAACGTTTTTGTGTGTCTGTATGCGGAGTAAAACTATGGAACAAACTGGACTTACAACACAAGCAATGCCAAACTATTAATCGATTTAAACTATTATACAAACATGGGGTCTGGTTCAAATATAGAGATGAGGATCTTTAATTTGACCTGCTGCTATACTCTGTCTCAAAGTGTTAACATGTGCTCAATGTTTCCTTACCATTATTGCTATGATGTCTATTACCATTGTTGGTATATTCATTATTCCTACATTGTTGATACAAATGATTGTTACAGTGTAATAATTATTGTTACCTGTGGTAATGCCACTATGATACAACATCTGTATTATAATCCTTGAACAAAGTGAGAGTGGAACTCATGTGAATAATCACTGAATGGAGAACTGGGGGTGGGATTAAATAACTTATCTTCTTCCCACTCCCTTTCAGGCAAAACTGGACAATAATGCACTATATTAATTTATGTTATTATGTTTTGTCAACTTGTACGTCTTTGTCATTGCCTGAAATAAATAAATAAATGAAAAAAAAAAAAATATATATATTAATATAATATGTACACATATATACTGTATGTAGAGCAGGGGTGTTAAACTCATTTTAGATCGGGGGCCACATGGAGAAAAATCTACTCCCAAGTGGGCCGGACTGGTAAAATCACAGCGCGATAACCTAAAAATAAAGACAACTTCAGATTGTTTTTTGATTTATTGATTGATTGATTGAGAAGTTTATTGACATCTTAAAGAATTGAATTCATGTAATGCTTTAAAAAGGCAAATGGATGGCACAAAAAGCCAAAAGGCTTGTTTCCATTGTGGTCCATTAAATATTCATCACATTTGATACATTCAATAATAAAAGATATATAACCTGTAACATGCATATAAAAAATATGATAAAAAAATGGATAAATTATGTACAACACAGTATA
Organism: Entelurus aequoreus; assembly: GCF_033978785.1. Classification (NCBI taxonomy): domain Eukaryota; kingdom Metazoa; phylum Chordata; class Actinopteri; order Syngnathiformes; family Syngnathidae; genus Entelurus; species Entelurus aequoreus. The sequence continues at coordinate 35,581,969 of NC_084744.1, read as the reverse complement.
CATGTCAGGTGATTTGAAAAACAATATATACAAAAAATTGGGGGTGGGGGTATATACATTATGTACATTATACTATGAACATGACTATACACATGTTGACTTCAAGAGTTTGAAAAACAGAATGAGTAAATATATATACACTATAACCACATATAAATATATATACACTATAACCACATATAAATATACAGTATATACACTATAACCACATATGAAACCTGTTTGATGACATATATAACTGTTTTCTTTGTTTAAAAATAGATCATCATGTGGTTAATTTTTTACATACACTACCGTTCAAAAGTTTGGGGTCACCCAAACAATTTTGTGGAATAGCCTTCATTTCTAAGAACAAGAATAGTTTCAGATGAAAGTTCTCTTTTTCTGGCCATTTTGAGCGTTTAATTGACCCCACAAATGTGATGCTCCAGAAACTCAATCTGCTCAAAGGAAGGTCAGTTTTGTAGCTTCTGTAACGAGCTAAACTGTTTTCAGATGTGTGAACATGATTGCACAAGGGTTTTCTAATCATCAATTAGCCTTCTGAGCCAATGAGCAAACACATTGTACCATTAGAACACTGGAGTGATAGTTGCTGGAAATGGGCCTCTATACACCTATGTATATATTGCACCAAAAACCAGACATTTGCAGCCAAAATAGTCATTTACCACATTAGCAATGCATAGAGTGTATTTCTTTAAAGTTAAGACTAGTTTAAAGTTATCTTCATTGAAAAGTACAGTGCTTTTCCTTAAAAAATAAGGACATTTCAATGTGACCCCAAACTTTTGAACGGTAGTGTATGTAGCATCATCTACAAAGATACAAAGAATAGCTATTGCAACATCCAGTGGACACATTTAGAACAGCAGTTTCTTTCATTAAAAAATTTCAGGTACATTTTTATACTTAGCAAACTCATTCTGCGGGCCGGATAAAACCTGTTCGCGGGCCTGATCCTGCCCTCGGGCCGTACGTTTGACACCCCTGATGTAGAGGCTGTATACATGTATAAATATATAGTTACTTTACATGCAGTCGGCTTTCGGCCTTCAACCATATTTTTGCCCCCCCAAGTCAAAAAGTTTGGACACCCTTACTGTAAGTAATTAGTTCAGTCCTAATTCAGGCCAATCTCGTTATCCCCAAACATGAATAAAACAGATGTGTGTCAATTCATCTTAGTTAGATACATATGAAATCACAGAACACAACTTTTCCGGTAGTTTACACTACACAACAGTAATGACTAAGCTGAATACATTTTGAATTGTATAAATGAGAATAGGTTTTTCTGTACTGTGCTTTTAAGTAGCATTACAAATGCCTCAGATGATCATAGCTGAATTAGTCATGAAATCCAATGGTGATATTACAACAGTAACCCAGTAAGTGGCTATAGTGTAGTACGACTGCAGCTTAGTTTGTAATAAGCAAACATACCTTAATCACCAAAGCGTTAAATGATGCGGCCATATTAGATGTTTTCATTAAAGATTTCTATGCGTGGTGAAACTTATAGGATATATAAATACACAATGATGAGCATTTAATCCCACACTGCTTTAATTGTGTCGTGATGATCCTCTGCAGGATGCAAGGCCTTTTGGAAGCTTCAGTAATGACTCAGACTATGTATAATAATATTATCTTTTTTTATAGTATTACAGATGTTGTCCTATCTGCATAAACTGACTTAATCATGTCACGTCATATGGCATAATTCCAGCACACACAGTATATACGTATGTACAGGCCTTTCCACAATGTCTGGGTACATGGTTAAAAACACATAATTTTTTGGTCTTGAGACCGGTATCAAAGATTCTGTCTGTTGACTTCACCATTTACATAAAAGATAGCTTCATCACTGGACAACACAAAGTCTTTAGTAAAATGGATATTTTCATCCAATAGATCTGAAAACTATTTGCACATCTGTACTCAGACTGGACACTCTGTATATAATATATATACATTACCGTTCAAAAGTTTGGGGTCACATTGAAATGTCCTTATTTTTGAAGGAAAAGCACTGTACTTTTCAATGAAGATAACTTTAAACTAGTCTTAACTTTAAAGAAATACACTCTATACATTGCTAATGTGGTAAATGACTATTCTAGCTGCAAATGTCTGGTTTTTGGTGCAATATCTACATAGGTGTATAGAGGCCCATTTCCAGCAACTATCACTCCAGTGTTCTAATGGTACAATGTGTTTGCTCATTGGCTCAGAAGGCTAATTGATGATTAGAAAACCCTTGTGCAATCATGTTCACACATCTGAAAACAGTTTAGCTCGTTACAGAAGCTACAAAACTGACCTTCCTTTGAGCAGATTGAGTTTCTGGAGCATCACATTTGTGGGGTCAATTAAACGCTCAAAATGGCCAGAAAAAGACAACTTTCATCTGAAACTCGACAGTCTATTCTTGTTCTTAGAAATGAAGGCTATTCCATGCGAGAAATTGCGTGACCCCAAACTTTTGAACGGTAGTGTATATATGTATATATATAAAGAGAAAATAACCAGATATTAACTGTAAATGAACAAGTAGATTAAGAATTCATTGTCTACCAGTTGTCCTTAATGATGACAAAATAATATAATGATAAATGACACAATATGTTACTGCATATCTCAGCAGCTAAATTAGGAGCCTTTGTTAGTTTACTTACTAATAAAAGACACATTGTCTTGTATGTTCACTATTTTATTCAAGGACAAACTTGCAATAAGAAAACTAATGTTTAATGTACCCTAAGATTTTTATATATATGTATCCATATCGATATATATAGAGATGTATCCAGCTCTTCCCGCCTCGGGATCCCCTGGGAAGAGCTGGATGATGTGGCTGGGGAGAGGGAAGTCTGGGCTTCCCTGCTTAGGCTGCTGCCCCCTTGGATAAGCGGAAGAAGATGGATGGATGGATGGATGGATGGATGGATGGATAGAAGATTTTTTTGTTAAAATACAGCCAATAATGCAATTTTTTGTGGTGCCCTTTATTTAGAAAAGTACCGAAACATTTTAACAACACTAATTGGTAGTAGTGCAGTTGAGGTAGCAAGCTGAAATCTGGTGGGCCATCATGCTAGAGGTGGCTAGCAGGTTGAGCAAGATAAGAACCAGTGGTCAGGCATGCATTAAAAGGTTTCTGTCACCAACAGCAGTAGGGATAGAGTGGAATGGCTGCTCTTGAAACCAGGTCAATTTGGATCAAGTAGACTATTTTAAGACAAAAAGGAGTTGCCCACTGAGGCTCAACCAAGTGAAAACTACACCCTCTATACTGTAAGAATATAGCAATTTCAGTATTGATATGTTAGTTTTTAAATATTGTTTAAAAAACATGTATTTATGTTTATTTATCCTGGTTCTATGTGTTTGTCTGTTGCATAAATGTTTCAAATTATCAGCTCAATCAGCAATTGTACTTGTTCTCTGCGTCAGAGCTCATGCGAGCGTGATTTAATTTGTACATTGTACGGAAGAAGGCAGTGGCTGTATAAACAATTGATGCCACCTTCAAAATAAGATGCTGGTGAAAAGTCCTTTGCAACCACGAGGATGATTTTTCATTTAACAACAATCACCTCTTTGCGTACGTTCAATGCTCAGAGCTCAGTGAAATTACCCAGTAGTTTGCATTCATAGAATAGGTGATAAAGTAGATGAAGAGTAGGCCTTGTAATTTCACACAGCATTCCTCATATAAAATAGCAGCTATGGACCACAAAGTAATTTTAGGTAGAGTAAACGATAGTCTCGTAGAAGCAGGCCTTTGTTATTAAACCACTCTTTCACTGCTGGTCCGTCCACAGGTCTCTAGGCAAAAACCTCTGTTGGCAATGCAACCTTGCCTGCCTGACAGAATGTAATTAGCAAGAGCACTGCTTCTCTTGCGTTTGCCTGTTGGTAGCGCAGACAGATCCATAGCCAGATCCCAAAAGTCCTGCTCATTAATGAATCTTGCTCTGCTCAGCCTATTGATGACTGCTGCCTTTCCGGTAGATCATTATTAGAGAATTCCAGAGGACGGTTGGAATAGCATTATTGTTAAGCTTATTGCTCTGCACCTTTGGCCTCACTGTATGTGAGAAAGGGAAAACTCATCGCTTGATTACGTAATATGACTGAATTAAGGAATCAAGTGTAATCACTCACACATGAAGGTCAATTTTATTAATTGACTAATTCAATTTGTACTTAGCATCTTACTGAATAGTGTTAATGTGCCCCAACCAACAGAGCTGATGTAATAGTTGTAAATACTCATCAATAGATCTATTTGAAGTTTTGCTATTTCTATATCCCTGAGTAAGTTCAAATCATGAACAAAATGAAGAATGATGAAATGATTTGTTTGTTATTAGTATAAACTCACAGCACAGCCAATAATGCTTAGTTTTCTCACTGACACTGTCAGAGAGGTATTCATTTTGCAATATGTTTATTGTGGTTGCATATGAAGGGGTGCAGAATTGCATACCATGCTCACAACTGTTTTTCTCTGTGTGATTAAATGTAGCTGCAAAATACCCCTAGATAAATATATAGCTGAAATCAATATAAAACATCATCCATTGTAAATACATATTATAACATATGTGTGTGTGTGTGTGTACATACAGTATAGTGCGACCCCGAAATGGATGTATATATATATATATAATTTTAACGCAAAGACTTTTTTTTTTTTTCAATTTACAGTAATATGCTGTAAAGAACACCGTAGAATCTATTGTCATTTTTGATAATTTGATGGGTAGTTTGCTGTAAAATCATTAGTCAAGCAGATATTTAAGTATTTATTTTTATTTAGACAAAAATTGTTTGGAAAGCATGATAATATATATATATATATATATATATATATATATATATATATATATATATATATATATATATATATATATATATATATATATATATATATATATATATATATATACTATCTTGCCAAAAGTATTTGGCCACCTGCCTTGACTCACATACAAACTTGAAGTGCCATCCCATTCCTAACCCATAGGGTTCAATATGATGTCGGTCCACCTTTTGCAGCTATTACAGCTTTAGCTATTCTGGGAAGGCTGTCCACAAGGTTGCGGAGTGTGTTGATAGGAATTTTTGACCATTCTTACAAAAGCACATTGGTGAGGTCACTCACTGATGTTAGTCGAGAAGGCCATGCTCTCAGTCTCCGTTCTAATTCATCCCAAAGGTGTTCTATCGGGTTCAGGTCAGGACTCTGTGCAGGCCAGTCAAGTTCATCCACACCAGACTCTGTCATCCATGTCTTTATGGACCCTGTCATGTTGGAAGAGGAAGGGGCCCGCTCCAAACTGTTCCCACAAGGTTGGGAGCATGGAATTGTCCAAAATGTTTTGGTAACTTGGAGCATTCAAAGTTCCTTTTACTGGAACTAAGGTGCCAAGCCCAGCTCCTGAAAAACAACCCCACACCATAATTGAGATCATTTAAATGGGTGACCAAATACTTTTGTCAATATAGTGTGTGTGTGTGTATATATATATAATCCATCCATCCATTTTCCTCCTGCTTGTCCCTTTTGGGGTCGCACTATACTGTGTATATGTATGTATATATATATATTAGGGGTGTAACGGTACACAAAAATTTCGGTTCGGTACGTACCTCGGTTTAGATGTCACGGTTCGGTTCATTTTCGGTACAGTAAGAAAACAACGAAATATAAATTTTTTGGTTATTTATTTACCAAATTTGTAAACAATGGCTTTATCCTTTTAACATTGGGAACACTATAATAATTCTGCCCACGTTAATCAACATTAAACTGCCTCAAGTTGTTGCTCAGATTAAATAAAATGACAACATTTTTCTTCTACATATAAAAAGAGCAACATTAAACAGTTTCAAGTCAACTCGTCATGCTTAAATTATTACAGCATTTGGGAAGCCTGTAGTTGATCTTTATTATGTAAATGTTCTATTTTTATCAACATGTGATAGCAGGGACCCTGCCATTCAAAACTAGGCTGCTGCATTACTAATGATTAATGTAACTATAGCTGAAAAAATAGCAATAGGAGAGACTATTCATCCCTGAACACCATGGAGTTCATGTAGGCTTAAAGGCCTACTGAAATGAACATTTTTTATTTAAACGGGGATAGCAGATCTATTCTATGTGTCATACTTGATCATTTCGCGATATTGCCATATTTTTGCTGAAAGGATTTAGTATAGAACAACGACGATAAAGATCGCAACTTTTGGTATCTGATAAAAAAAGGCTTGCCCCTACCGGAAGTAGCGTGACGTAGTCAATTGAACATATACGCAAAGTTCCCTATTGTTTACAATGATGGCCGCATGAAGTGAGAGAGATTCGGACCGAGAAAGCGACGATTTCCCCATTAATTTGAGCGAGGATGAAATATTTTTAAATGAGGAAAGTGCAAGTGAAGGACTAGTGGGGAGTGGAAGATGCTGTGAGAGCCGGGGGTGACCTGATATTCAGCTGGAAATGACTACAACAGTAAATAAACACTGTTGTAATATGCAACACAACCAGGCTTATATTTAATATGCCACAAATTAATCCCGCATAAAAACACCTAGGTGTTTGTTATGCTAGCTCCTAGCTGTAGTGGATGTCCCTTATGGGCATCCGTAGTTGTATATGTATGTTCGGGGCATGCGCAGTTGGTTCAGTAAAGTCTACACCACTGAAGTGGACAGCCGTGTGTGTCACTGATTTCTACATGGTGTCAGAAGTGTCTAAACAACCGCGCCAAGTTATTAAATGTGTCAGAGAGGACATATAAAGACTTATGCCGACGGCGAAAGGTAGTGTTTTTGTTTTAATAGTACGAGTTAATTAGTTCGTTCCCAAGTTAGCTATCACAATGAGTGAAGGCAATGCACCGGCGCTTCCCGCCCATGGAGACAACTTTCAAGTTAGCCCGCCAGAAAAGTTCGACTGCGGAGACGGGAAGAAATGGCCGAGATGGAGCAAAAGATTCGAGAGGTATCGAGTGACGTCAGGACTGGACAAGAAAGGGGACGCTTTCCAGGTCAACACGCTGATGTACTTCATGGGAGAGGATGCGGAGGACATTTTGGATGCTTCTCCATTGACATCGGATCAAAAACAGAACTATGCTGCGGTGATAAAAACTTTCAGTGATTATTTTGTTGGGAGACACAATGTCATATTCGAGCGCGCGCAGTTTAATGTACTGAAACAGGAGCCTGGTGAGTCGGCAGATAGCTTTATAACAGCAATACATAAACTGGCTGAACACTGTAACTTTGGAGTGCTTCGGGAGGAGTTAATACGTGACCGCATAGTAGTAGGGATAAGGAATATCGCTCTGTCAGAAAAGTTACAAATTGATGCTGATTTAACTTTACAAAAAGCTATAAACCAGGTTAAACAGTCAGAGGTGGTTAAACAGCAACAGGCTGTGATGCGGGGTGAGTCTCCACAGGCAGAGGAGAGGAGAGAGGTTGATGCTATCTCACGTCCATTTAGAAGACAGGAAAAGCAGGGACACAAACAACACGGCCAGGCGAGATCAAGACAAACAGAGACTGTAAGTAGTTCAGAGAGATGTCAGAAATGTGGAAGGGGCCCCCATAACTGGAAGGAGTGCCCAGCTAACAATGCGGAATGCAGGAAGTGCCGCAAACGAGGACATTTTGCCGCTGTGTGTCGTTCCATGCAGCCTGTGCATGAAGTACAGGACACACTGCAACAGGATTCCCTCTTTATGGGTGAGCTAAGAGGGCAAAACTCAGGCTGGCACACGGACATTGAACTTAATGGAGAGGTAATCTCCTTAAAAAAAGACACAGGTGCAGCGGTCACCGCGATCCCCACCAATCTGTATAAATACAGCAGAGATGGCCCCTTGATGCAAACAACCAAGAGACTATATGGCCCCAATAACATTGTACTACAAGTTGCGGGGCAGGTAAAATGTCAGCTTAAGAGTAAAAATGGAACAGTCACCCAGCCCGTGTTCGTGGTGGACTTATTGGTCAGACCCCTACTAGGCCTTCCAGCTGTAGAGGCCCTGGGCTGGTGGAGCGAGTAGATGAAGTAGAGGATCCAGGGGAAACATTTAAAAACAGGTTTCCCACAGTGTTTGCTGGTCTAGGTAGGCTCGATGGGGACTACAGCATTCGATTGAAGGAGTATGCGAGGCCCTATGCACTCACGACACCACGCAGGGTGCCGATTCCTCTGACAGAGAAAGTAAAGGAGGAGTTAGAGAGGATGGAAAAGATGGGGGTCATTTCGAAGGTAGAAAGGCCAACAGCATGGTGTGCAGGCATGGTGCCCGTAGTTAAACCTAATGGGAAAATCAGAATCTGTGTGGATCTGACCAGACTTAATGAGGCAGTATGTAGGGAGAGGCACATATTGCCATCAGTAGAGCAGTCACTGGCACAGTTAGACAGAGCAAAGGTATTCACCAAGCTGGATGCCCGGTCTGGTTTTTGGCAGATTCCCTTGGCAGAAGAAAGCAGAGAACTTACAACATTTGTAACCCCCTGTGGCCGCTTTTGTTTCAATGTCCTACCATTTGGAATTAGCTCAGGGCCAGAACACTTTCAACGCCGCATGTCGCAGCTCTTAGAAGGACTGACAGGGGTTGTTTGTCATGCTGACGACATATTGGTGTGTGGGGTGGACCGGGAACAGCATGATGAGAGGCTGACAGCGGTGCTCTCCAGACTTCAGGATGCTGGGCTCACCCTAAATGAAAAATGTGCATTCGCACAGCCAGAGTTAGTGTTTGTGGGACACAAAATCAGTGGCGAGGGCATAGCACCGGACCCTGAAAAAGTCAGAGCAATCACAGATATGTCTACTCCGCAAAATGTAGCAGATGTGAGAAGGTTTCTAGGCATGGCAACATACGTGGGTAAATTTTTGCCTTTTTTCACAGACATAACCAAACCGTTACGAGACTTGTTAGCAAAAGAGAGTGAGTGGGTATGGGGAGAAGTGCAACAGGCCGCATTTGAAAAAGTGAAAAGGGAGCTGGCCTCAGACAGGGTGCTGGCACAGTACAGGCCAGGTGCCAAAACAAGAGTGTCCGCAGACGCTTCTTCTTTTGGGCTCGGGGCAGTTCTCACTCAGATGCAAGAGAACAAAGAGTGGCGACCAATAGCATACATACCACGCAGTCTCTCTGATGCTGAAGAGAGATATGCACAGGTAGAAAAGGAGGCGCTTGCAGTTACATGGGCATGCGAAAGGCTCAGCTCATACCTAATAGGCCTGCAGTTCACCCTAGAAACAGACCACAAGCCACTGTTAGCTCTGTTGGGAACAAAGGCACTGGATGACCTACCTCCGAGAATCCAGCGCTTTCGCCTCAGGCTCCTCAGGTACTCATATCAAATAGTACATGTCCCAGGGAAAGCACTGATAACGGCAGATGCGTTATCACGCGCACCCATCGTGCGCACACTCACAGAAGATGAAAGGGAGCTAGAAGGGGAGGTGAAGGTGTTTGTGGAATCAGTGCAACAGTGCCTACCTGCATCTAAGGCAAAACTACAACAGATTAGAGATGCACAAGAGCAGGACTCCATATGCAGACGGCTTAGAGAGCTATGCAAAAGGGGGTGGCCCAGACAGGAAGAGCTGCCAGAGCAGCTAAAGCCCTACTGGACGTACCAGGGCGAACTATACTGTGCAGGAGGACTTTTAATGAAAGGTCAGAGGATTGTGATTCCTGAGACTATGCAGGCAGAAATGCTGGCCCGTCTGCATGAAGGTCATATGGGTATATCTAAATGCAAAGCAAGAGCAGAGCAGTCAGTGTGGTGGGTGGGCATAAAGAGTCAAATCACTAAAATGGTGGCACAGTGTGTAACATGTATTAAAAGCCAATCACAGCATCCTGAGCCCATGATCCCATCAGCACTGCCCCAGCGCCCCTGGCAAAAGGTGGGGGTGGATATGCTTTACCTGAAAGGCAGCTCATACCTGTTAGAAGTGGACTATTATTCGAGATACATTGACATTGAGAAAACCCCAATTACCACATCTAAGGGGATTATCAATACACTTAAAGCCATGTTCTGCAGGCACGGAGTCCCAGAGGAGCTACGAAGTGACAATGGTCCACAGTTCTCATCAGCAGAGTTCACAGCCTTCGCCAGAGATTATGACTTTTCGCACGTGAATAGTAGCCCTTACTTCAGCCAGAGTAACGGAGAGGCGGAGAGGGCTGTCAAGACGGTAAAATTGTTGTTACTTAAGAATGAGGAGGACCCATACAGGGCAATGTTAGCATATAGAGTCACACCATTGCACCATGGACTGTCACCAAGCGAGCTCCTGATGGGAAGGCGTCTCCGCTCGCCGCTGCCACAAGCGCCATCCAACCTCAAACCACAACGGCCTAGAACAAAGGCCTTCAAGAAAAAGGACTATCAGCTGAAATGCACACAGGCTCAGAACTTTGACAGCAGACACCGGGCCACACAAAAGCCCGAGCTGAGGCCTGGACAGTCAGTATGGATATCTCCCTCAAAACAAACAGCTACAGTGATCAGGAAGGCCGACACGCCACGCTCCTATGTGGTCGACACTGGAGCAGAGGAGGTGAGGAGAAACAGGGCTCACCTTCAGGCTCTCCCTGAGCCATAGCTCCAGCCACAGTTGGCCCCACAAGAGCCACCAACCCCACAAAAGGAACACAGAACAGAGAGGGAAGCAACACCAGGTACACCAATCGGAGAGCAGGTAACCCAGACACCGAAAGCAAGAGATGCTCCAAGACGGCACGTAAAGCCACCGGGGTGGCTTAAAGACTATGTCTCGTGAAAGGACAGGACATAACGAAACACATCTTGTGTAATGAAAAAAAAAAAAAAAAAAAAAAGGCAGTTACTGTTTGACTGTAAGTTGGCAACACTGTTGTTGTTTTGTGTTGTTGTTGTTGTGTTTTTTTTCTTTCTCAGGGAGAAAAGAGGATGGTAAGGAATTTGTTATGCAATTCTCATACATAATGCCTTTATAGGGTGTTAGGCTGATTAATTATAAATGGTGATGCTTGGTGATGCTTATTTATAAATACATTGCAGTGATTGTTCATTCCTTGTTGTACATTGGAGAAGGGGAGATGTAGTGGATGTCCCTTATGGGCATCCGTAGTTGTGTATGTATGTTCGGGGCATGCGCAGTTGGTTCAGTAAAGTCTACACCACTGAAGTGGACAGCCGTGTGTGTCACTGATTTCTACACTAGCTACTAGCTCGAGCTAGTTATAGCTCGAGCGGGTAATATGGACGGGATCCTGTATATATAACCCGCCAATACAATTCAAACACCTGCACAACACACACACTCACTCATCCCAAACAACCGTTCACCTAACCCAAGGTTCATAAAGCTTATATATTTAATCTAAGTTACGTACATGACACGCACGTACTGGCAAGCAATCAAATGTTTGGAAGCGCGCGGGTGGGACCTGATATTCAGCTGGGAATGACTACAACAGTAAATAAACACAAGACATATATATACTCTATTAGCCACAACACAACCAGGCTTATATTTAATATGCCACAAATTAATCCCGCATAAAAACACCTAGGTGTTTGTTATGCTAGCTCCTAGCTCCTAGCTACTAGCTACTAGCTCGAGCTAGTTATAGCTCGAGCGGGTAATATGGACGGGATCCCGTATATATAACCCGCCAATACAATTCAAACACCTGCATAACACACACACTCACTCAGCCCAAACAACCGTTCACCTAACCCAAGGTTCATAAAGCTTATATATTTAATCAAAGTTACGTACATGACACGCACGTACGGGCAAGCAATCAAATGTTTGGAAGCGTGCGGGTGGGACCTGATATTCAGCTGGGAATGACTACAACAATAAATAAACACAAGACATATATATACTCTATTAGCCACAACACAACCAGGCTTATATTTAATATGCCACAAATTAATCCTAATGCTAGCTCCTAGCTCCTAGCTACTAGCTCGAGCTAGTTATAGCAAGCGATCAAATGTTTGGAAGCGCAGCTGTGTACTCACGTTATCGCAACTGTGTATCCAAATCAAAGTCCTCCTGGTAAGAGTCTCTGTTGTCCGAGTTCTTCCATCTTGACTGCATCTTTCGGGAATGTAAACAAAGAAGCGCCGGCTGTGTACGTGTTGTTGCTGACTTCCCTCGCAAAATAGACACTTCGCACCGACAACTTTCTTCTTTGCTTGCTCAGCTTCTTTCTCCATAATGCAATGAACAAATTGCAACAGATTCACCAACACAGATGTCCAGAATACTGTGGAATAATGAGATGAAAACAGAGCTATTTCGTATTGACTTCAATGGTGTCCGAATACTTCCGTTTCAATGATTGACGTCACGCGCATACGTCAACCCTCAGAGGCGTTTCGAACCGGAAGTTTAGCGGGAAATTTAAAATTGCACTTTATAAGTTAACCCGGCCGTATTGGCATGTGTTGCAATGTTAAGATTTCATCATTGATATATAAACTATCAGACTGCGTGGTCGGTAGTAGTGGCTTTCAGTAGGCCTTTAATGATGCAGTTACATTATAATATCAACTATCAGAGACAGAAACTCTTCATTTAACATAATGTCCTTTTTTGCTGCTTCAACACAGCTCAATCAACACAGAAAAAGGTAAAGTGAAATAACAGACAGACAGGGCTTTGCTGTCCGACACGCACACACACGCACACACACACACACACACACACACACACACACACACACACACACACACACACACACACACACACACACACACACACACACACACACACACACACACACACACACACACACACACACACAATGAGCTAACACACACACAATGAGCTAACACACACACACACACCGCAAAATGAGCTAACGTTACGCTAAAAGCTAATTAGCCTTCACCTCAAACCAGGACTGCGAGCCAGCTGAGCTGCAGTTTGTTTCTAGAACGTCAACGGGCTCTTAGTGTTGTTACTAGTAGTTGACTGGGAGGTGTTTATTTTAATTTGGGGAGAGTCCGCTGCCTGATGCTCACCTGCTAAACACCTATCTGCTAACCCCACCGCAGAAGCACTGACTCCATGCGCACTGAATACGCACTGGACTGTTACCGCTCTGAATACGCACTGCTGATTGGCTGTTACCGCTCTGAATACGCACTGCTGATTGGCTGTTACCGCTATGGTTGTAACCAATCAGATGGTTGTGTGGGTGGGACAATACTGAGTGCTGTGTAGGAGACAGAGGCAGAAAGCAGAGCAGCTTGTTAAGACTTTAGCTTAGCTACTTAATATGTTCGTGTGGAAACTCGTTCGGTACACCTCCGAACCGAACCGGAACCTCCGTACCGAAACGGTTCAATACAAATACAGGTTACACCCCTAATATATATATATATACACAGGGTTTTTCCTGGCTCAAATTTAGGCAGAGGTGGTACAATCCTGACCATACGCCAAAATTTTTACGCAAAAAATTGTAGTTTTTTTTCAATTTACAGTAATATGCTGTAAAGAACACTGTAAAATGTATTGTTGTTTTTGATAATTTGATGGTTAGTTTGCTGTAAAATCATTAGTCAAGCAGATATTTAAGTATTTATTTTTATTTAGACAAAAAATGTTTGGAAAGTATGATAATATACTGTCATATTTGTTGCAATAATGGATACTATTAAAGTTTAAAAGGCATGCAATTTCAAGCAGTACATATATTTTTTATGTCAAAAGGGAAAAAATCCATTACATTTAGTGAGAAAGTAAGAAGTACTTTATTGATACATACGTACAGGTGTTTGCGGGCCAGATAAAAGGATGTCGTCGGCCAGATCTGGCCCCCGGGCCTTGAGTTTGACACCTGTGGCCTAAGCGCTTGCATAAGAGAATAATGCGCTGATAGCTTGTGTGTTGGGGCCACTTTTGCTTGAGACACTCATAGATGATTTTGAAGCAGCCTTCAAGCGCTCTGTGGACAAAAATGTCCACATGTTGTCACCATGAATTATTACATTTTAACTGCCTGTTACGTTAATTTCTCTGCTCTGTTTCACCTGGACTCTTGACTTTCATCCTCGTGAAATCGCTTTTTAAAGTAGTCGCTGATTTCTCCTGCCTTATCTGCAACGCTTTTAAACATAAATGTTACTCTGACAATGAGGAAACTTTTTTTTAAACAAACACGACATGCTTGTAATGCTTTCTTGGGGTGACTCCTTTTAGTTGACGTTGTACCAGTCTATCTGTACCGTCATGAAACTACCTGATCCTATGCAAACTTCTAATAAATTATTCAATCAATCAATATATTATAATTAGTCAGAAAAGGTTGGAAACAAAGCTAACATTACTAGCTGTGTTCACTTACCAGAGACAACATTTTCACAGCACAGTCTGGAGTGTTCTGTAGGAGTCCAGTGATCCCTCCGTATCACGCTCCGTATGGCAGAAATCCACTTGTTACGGCGGTCAACGTTATGCACCAAGTAGCGGGAAAAACACGATTCGATCGGTTTCTTCTTCGGTAGTTGCTTCAGGTCTTTCTGGTGCATTGCTGTCGATATAGCGCCTCTATAGTTGCACACCGCTGCAACTGCATTTAAAATACGTAGCTGCCGCAGTGGGACATCAATCGCTCAGTCAACACAGCTGTGCATTGACTATGCATTGCTCTCTTCGAATGTATTCCTTCTCCTACCAAAACATCTTCAAGAAATACAAATATCCTGTCATCTATTTATCATATTTCCTGCGAACTAAAAACAGGGTCCCTAAATCACTTTGTGATCCATTGTACAGTGAAGCAAATTTACACACGCTAGAAAGTGTTCAGCACTACACTGGTTTGCATGTCTTCATTTGTTAGTTGATGAGTAATTGGTACATGGTGTTGCCCTAGAAAAAAGAGCAGCCACAGCCGAATAACTTCCCATTAATGTATCGTCTGGCCTTCCTCACCGTCAGGTTGGACTGAGGACTTGTGAATATTAGTTGGTGTTGTACCGATAGTGTTGTTTAAACTGTAGCCAAATGTTAAACATTGATAACTAAAAAGGAGGCACAGCAAGGAAGCACTCAGTCTAGAATATATTGATTTCATATATTGTCTCAGGTAAGGCTGCATTGTTGTTGTCTAGATTTCAACTAGTTTACACTGTTATTAAAGGCCTAATGAAATTAATTGTTTTTATTTAAACGGGGATAGCAGATCCATTCTATGTGTCATACTTGATAATTTCGCGATATTGCCATATTTTTGCTGAAAGGATTTAGTATAGAACAACGACGATAAAGTTCGCAACTTTTGGTCTCTGATAAAAAAAAGCCTTGCCCCTACCGGAAGTAGCGTGACGTAGTCAGTTGTTCGCTTCCTCATATTTTCCTATTGTTTTCAACGCAGCTAGAGCGATTCGGACAGAGAAAGCGACGATTACCCCATTAATTTGAGCGAGGATGAAAGATTTGTGGATGAGGAACGTTAGAGTGACGGACTAGAATGCAGTGGAAACATATCTTTTTTCGCTCTGACCGTAACTTAGGTACAAGCTGGCTCATTGGATTCGACACTCTCTCCTTTTTTCTATTGTGGCTCACGGATTTGTATTTTAAACCACCTCGGATACTATATCCTCTTGAAAATGAGAGTCGAGAACGCGAAATGGACATTCACAGTGACTCTTATCTCCACGACAATACATCGGCGAAGCTCTTTAGCTACTGAGCTAACGTGATAGCATTTGGCTCAAATGCAGATAGAAACAAAATAAATAAATCCCTGACTGGAAGGATAGACAGAAGATCAACAATACTATTAAACCATGTACATATAACTACACGGTTAATAATTCTCAGCCTGGCAAAGCTTAACAATGCTGTTGCTAACGACGCTGAAGCTAACTTAGCAACCGGACCTCACAGAGCTATGATAAAACATTAGCGCTCCACCTATGCCAGCCAGCCCTCATCTGCTCATCAACACCCGTGCTCACCTGCGTTCCAGCGATCGACGGCGCGACGAAGGACTTCACCCGATCACAGATGCGGTTGGCGGCTAGCGTTGGCTAGCGCGTCTGCTATCCAAGTAAGTCCTCCTTGTTGTGTTGCTACAGCCAGCCGCTAATACACCGATCCCACCTACAACTTTCTTCTTAGCAGTCTCCATTGTTCATTAAACAAATTGCAAAAGATTCACCAACACAGATGTCCAGAATACTGTGGAATTACGAAATGAAAACAGAGCTTTTTTGTATTGGATTCAATGGGTCCGAATACTTCCGTATCAACCGTTAACGTCACACGCATACGTTATCATATCTAGACGTTTTCAACCGGAAGTGTGGCGGGAAATTTAAAATTGCACTTTATAAGTTAACCCGGCCGTATTGGCATGTGTTGCAATGTTAAGATTTCATCATTGATATATAAACTATCAGACTGTGTGGTCGGTAGTAGTGGGTTTCAGTAGCACCTCTTTGTGCTAGCTCTAGTGTGTGCTAGCATATTGATGTGCATTATGAATTAAGCATGGGCAGGAAGGAGGAAATAGAATTTGATTACATTATTTATGTATAGAATATAGGAGTGCATTTATTCAGCCCTAGGCACGGCAAGTCGGACTCTTCAGTCAAATGGTAAAATGTCAGGTGAACTGATGAATTTATTTGTCCCACCAATTAATAATGTCATCAAAGGCACGTTTTCTCACTGACTGAAAGGAGGCAGACATTTTTTGTTGAATAAAGTGATAATTATTTTTATTTTTCTGAGATTCAGTAGAGAGCTGAATAAAACTATTATAAAGGCGTGGTCATTGACGACTAGATTGTTTCCCAGAGGACATTTTTTGATTTGATTATCGTCATGCTAATGTGATATCTTATTAGGTGTATTTAGTTCCAGT
The DNA here is from genome assembly GCF_033978785.1 of Entelurus aequoreus. Lineage (NCBI taxonomy): Eukaryota > Metazoa > Chordata > Actinopteri > Syngnathiformes > Syngnathidae > Entelurus > Entelurus aequoreus. Next base: position 35,565,023 of record NC_084744.1, on the reverse strand, counting down.
CATTTATATTACACCCATTTATGCTCAATGTAAGACAACCCGCTAATGCAAAATCACTGGAAGCTCTGCACAACAGTCATTTAGGTGTGATGGTTGATCTCTATAAAATTGGGTGGTGTCAACATTGGAAGGTGAGTTAAGATTATGTAAGCGGTACTGCTGCATGATTTTGTCCCAAAATAAAATCCCTATTTCTTTGACTGAAAACTCAATTTCAGTTTGTGATTTTTTTGGGGGTAAAATCTACAAAAGACAACAAACTGCTGGGGGTTACATCATGTTATTTGTAATGAAATAGGCCTATAAAAGAGAATGAAACATGTTATACATACTGTATATTTAAAAACAAATCATTGTGTCTTTATTCATTATTTGTAACAGCATATCAGCTTTTTCAGTATGCCTTATTGCTTTATTGTTCCATTTTTTTGTTAATTTCATTTCTACAATATGCTACGGATGCATAAAAAAACTGTGTTACACAAATGGCCATATGTTTCCAAACAAGGAAAGAGGTCTCTAAGCTGTGTCTTCAAGTTCTTATCACTTATAAAAGTGATAAAGGTTGGGGTTGCTTCTGTAGGTTTTCAGTGTGTGTGTGCTTGTAATGTAACTACAGTACATTACCCAGAAGTCTTAGCGGTAGGGTGATAGTAGAAACTATGGTTGGTACTCGCAAAGTTATTAGCGAGTATCAGTATCCTGCAGAGCTGTAAATGACGAGTCTCTGTGTTGCTAAAACCTGCGTCATTAGGCAATTATCCACCAAAATGTTAAGGAACTTTATGTTCCTGGAACCTCTAGTTATTAGAACTGTTGGTTCCTGTAGAAGTGTGTGGGTCTATCTCTGTTGGGGAGGGAAAGAGGGACCCTTAGGTAGGCGCGGGGCAATGAGTGGAATGGCTGGATGGAGTTGTTGCAAGCTAACTTGGCGGTGGGTGTTGTTCAGACTTCGTGGGGCCATAATGATTTTGTTTGTATGTTTGGTCGTGTTTGTCATCTTTTTTATGTTTTTAGGGTGTTTTTTTTCTTCTCTTTTTAATGGATGTAGATTGGTTGTTCGGTTGTTTCGCTTCCGGTTTTATTTGGCGTTGCGCGGGCTTCGCTTCCTGTTGGGTGGAGCTTCGTGTTACGAGGTTTGTGTCGGTGGCTTGGTGCGGGGGCAGCAAAGCCTTCTTGTTTAGTGTGGGTAGTGTGGCTCGGTTGTTTGGGCGGTGGTGTGTTTGTGCAGGTTTGGATTGGTGAGTGGAATTTCTTAGTGGAGGGTGGTGTTGGTGTCTCTTGTTTGTGTGTTGACGTTTGAGATGACTAGCGGACTGTCGTGGTTTTTCGGCCGTTTTGATTTGAGCGGGTGGTGCTGGTTGTGGATAGTTTTGCAGCTGTTGTTTGTGGTGTGGGCGTCTGTGGCTGCTGGGTCCGGTGCAAGGGTGTGGCCGCTGTTGTAGTTTGTGGCAGCGCGTGTGAATGGTGGTTATCGGGGCTGGCGGGCTTGCTGGCTTTGTCTTTGACTGTTGTTTGTACATTCACTGTACAAACATACATACACATACTGTACAAAGAAAGCACATATGCAAATAATCCAGTTTCATCAAACACATATTAACGTTGTTCCCTCAGGGCAAACTGGGTAAAACGTGGCACAGTGATAAAGCTTAACCTATTTTAACTATAACAATCTACAAGGTTAATATAGTTTGCGTCTTATTTCCCCCCTCCATTTATGTGCTTTCTTTTCAAGTTTTCTTTACAAATAATGTATGTATTGTTGCATTTGATAATAGAGGTAATTATTATTATTATTCAATATCAATAGTGCTATTTTTATTGGTATTTTTAGTGCATCATTTGTAGTGCAATAATGTTCATTGTCATTTCTGTGTTATTGATATTTACTTTGCTAACTGCTTTTTTGCTATAGTTTTTGTAACATATTTGTACACATCATATTTGCTGATGTTGTTCTGTTGTTGTTGTTTTGTCTCCCTGTCTTATAGTCCTGTTGTCCCCACAACTTACCCCTCGGTCTTCCTTTTTTTCTTCTTACTATCCCCTCCTGCTCCGATCCGGCTACGCCAAACATTAATATAAATCAATTTTGTAAAGTCAAATACAAATAAGGCAACAGGAAAAATATCCCACACTTCTCTTTTGTAAAGTAAATATTTGTAGCTGATATGGACATTCACATCGACACTATGATTTGCCTGAGTGGCTGAAAAGGACAAAAAAAAAGGTTCAAGGTAGTCTATACCAATTAATTAATGACGTATGGAAGAGTGGTTTAGAATATTTTTACACTGATATCATGTAAATAAACAGACAATATTAGGTCATATTTATTTTACGAAGTGTAAGCAAATGAAATACAAAGCAATCATTTACAAAACGATATGAAGACAAAGTGTACCGAATTGTTCATAAAAAGTCAGGCTTTTGTACAGAGTGTCCAACAGTCAGAAAGTCAGCCCCTGAGTAAATTATGAATTCGTGAGGGTCAGACGAGGCCTTATGGTCCATTTCAGTCAGTAAGTTAGTTTCAGTTTATTTCGAACATGCACACAGTACAATTATAATGTATTACGTCACATAATTCCAGTTGTTACATTACGGCATGTCCAAAAAGGAGTAGGGAGAAGCAGAACTTATGTCATTCTTAAATATTTGGTATCATAGCAATTTTATCCTATTTGTTTGTCCTCTATTTGTAACACAACAGTGAAGAAATACATGAGTGAATACATTAATGTATCATTAGTAAACAATTATTAAATAAATAAATAAATGATTGCCCTATTAACATATATACATGATTAAAGTTCTCATAAATAAATAGTTAAATCATTTATGGTTCACCTAGGAGATGAATGAGATTATCTATTTAAAAAAAAAAAAAGGTTCAATATGTTTTTCAGGATTATTCTTCTTTGTACTTTGTGAACACTTGTTTCTTGAACTGAATCCAATAGTACTTTGTGTGACTTTCTTGCTTAATCCTTTCCATAATTTAATTCCACATACTGAAATGATAAGTGTTTTAAGTGTTGCACGTGCATACAGATGTTTTAAATAACATTTTCCTCTAAGGTTATATTTTTCCTCTTTTGTTGAGAATAGTTCATTCTTGGCTGGCAGCTTATTGTTTGCTTTGTACATCATTTTAGCTGTTTGCAAATGCGGCAAGTCATTGAATTTAAATGTTTTAAATAAATAAATAAAGGCTTTGCATGTTTCATTGGTAAATAACAATATATAAATAATAAGTGTCAGTGTTTATCTCGCGCCGACGACACAAACACATCGGATTTAGCGTTAGCTTGCTAGCATTAGCCTTCGGTTCACTCGGGTTGAGGCTGACAACTGATTGATTAAATGAAACTTTTATTAGTATATTGCACAGTACAGTACATATTCCGTACAATTGACCACTAAATGGTAACACCCGAATAAGTTTTTCAACTTGTTTAAGTCGGGGTCCACGTAAATCAATTCATGGTACAAATATATACTATCAGCATAATACAGTCATCCCACAAGTTAATCATCAGAGTATATGCATTGAATCATTTACATTATGTACAATATTTACAATCCGGGGGGTGGGATGAGGAGGGTTTAGTTGATATCAGCACTTCAGTCATCAACAATTGCATCATCAGAGAAGTGGACATTGAAACAGTGTCGGTCTGACTTAGTAGGATATGTACAGCGAGCAGAGAACATAGTGAGTTCAGAAAGCATAAGAACAAGTATATACATTTGATTATTTACATTTGGTTATTTACAATCCGGGGAGGTGGGATGTGGAAGGGGTAGGGTGTTAGTCAAGGGTTGAGGTTGACTGGAGGTGTTGTTTTAGTGCGGTTTTGAAGGAGGATAGAGATGCCCTTTATTTTACACCTGTTGGGAGTGCATTCCATATTGATGTGGCATAGAAGGAGAATCAGTTAAGACCTTTGTTAGATCGGAATCTGGGTTTAACGTGGTTAGTGGAGCTCCCCCTGGTGTTGTGGTTATGGCGGTCATTTACGTTAAGGAAGTAGTTTGACATGTACTTCGGTACCAGGGAGGTGTAGTGGATTTTATAGACTAGGCTCAGTGCGAGTTGTTTTACTCTGTCTTCCACCCTGAGCCAGCCCACTTTGGAGAAGTGGGTTGGAGTGAGGTGTGATCTGGGGTGGAGGTCTAGAAGTAATCTGACTAGCTTGTTCTGGGATGTTTGGAGTCTAGATTTGAGGGTTTTGGAGGTGCTGGGGTACCAGGAGGTGCATGCGTAATCGAAAAAGGGTTGAACGAGAGTTCCCGCTAGAATCTTCAAGGTGCTTTTATTGACTAGAGAGGAGATTCTGTAGAGAAATCTCGTTCGTTGGTTGACCTTTTTAAATACCTTGGTTGCCATTTTATCACAGGAAAGATTAGCCTCTAGAATGGAACCTACTACACAAATGGCTACTTTTACAGCATGTAACAAAGTAAATTATGAACATTTGATGATTTCATTCCACTAGTACTGCCTCCTTTATTTCACATTCAGCCAACAAAGTCTGAGTAGTAAGCCACTTCGAAATCCACATTTACACGTTATATTCCTCTGTAAAGATGTTTAAAATACTAGATCTGACCAATCTAAGTCTATGAGCACGAACTGATGTAGCCTACTCGGATGAGAGGAGAGACGTCTCCTAACACAAACCAAACAGTCCAGTTGCTATCAATTGACTGCCCTGGGATCACAATAACTTGGATAAATGAGAACATTCATAGACACATTTAAAAAAGTCCGTACACTTCTCGTAGCTTCGCGTACCAAAATTAATTTGTAAAAAATATTAAACAACAATAAAGTGCATATAATATAAAGACTACGGCTGAGTTAATAAAGTGCAAGGAAGTTACACTAATTAGAGTTTTTCAGTACACAGATACCACACAAAAGTTCCTACAAGTCGAAAGTTCCTTTAATTTTTTTCCCCCTCCGTTGTCAAGTTTGTTGTAATAGAAAAACACAAGAAATAAGAAATAAACAAGTCGTCCTCACATACTCAGCAATTGCGGCCGTGTGTTCGAAAAATACTTTTTAGGAAGGCCACAGCTGTGTTCAACAAATCAGCGGTCAACAGCACAGCCTGCCTTTCGAACGTACCAGGAACCTTCTAAAAGTACCACCAAGCAGGCAGAACTAAAACAGTTCCTGAATAACGAAATCTACCTGGGTAGTTTTTGGTGGAAATACAGGGGGAACTTTATTTACCTGGGTAAATGGGAAAGTTCCTGACAAAGTTCCTGCGTTCCGTGTGTTCGAAAAATACTTCTTAGGAAGGCCACAACTGTGTTCAACAAATCAGCGGTCGACAGCACTGCCTGCCTTTCGAAATTACCAGGAGCCTTCTAAAAGTACCACCTAGCAGGCAGAACTAAAAACAGTTCCTGAAGAACTAAATCTACCTGGGTAGTTTTTGGTGGAAACACAGGGGGAACTTTATTTACCTGGGTGAATGGGAAAGTTCCTGACAAAGTTCCTGCGGGGGAAAAAGGCCCATTAAAGCAAGCAAAAAACATTCTGCACACAGTTGTATGGACGCTCCCTGGTCTATCAAGGTGGATCTCTGCACATGCAGCAACGACTTCACCTTTAGCTACCTTCGTATTAATTACAGAATACTTGCATGACGCAAGACACCTCGTAATAATTACCGAATACATGCACGACGCAAGACACTCACCTTTCTTTCTGATTTAAAATAAATTCTTCGAGCAATGGACAAGCAGTGAACCTTGTGGCACACCTCGTCACTGGGGATGGGGGTGAGAGTTTCTTTACAGTAACTGTTGCTTGTTATAGAGCGGTACAAGTGGAGCCTTTTGAGGGCTGTACCAGTAAGATCATCGGTTTAAGGACATTGTCTTTGGGGATACTTCTCTCTAAAGACAATGCTCGGACATTTTGAAATTGTGGGGCATAAAACTTGATCTTGTTTCAAAACAAAGTTGGAGAGCAAGACCATGGCCGCCAAATGCACGGGCCTACCTGGGCTGAAGCCCAGGGGCCCCACCCAATCATAGGCCCCCAATCTTGATGGCGGAATGCAATGATTGGTGTTCATAGCGGTCAATCACAGACAGCTCTGCTTTGTTTAGCGATTGTGTATACTCTAGGGGTGTAACGGTACGTGTATTTGTATTGAACCGTTTCGGTACGGGGGCTTCGGTTCGGTTTGGAGGAGTACTGAACAAGTTTCCACACGGACATATTAAGTAGCGTACTGCACGTTGTGTAAACAATGCACACCGAGGCACAACACACAGCATGTTAGCAGCGACGGGGCTACGATAGACTGACCATACGTCCTCTTTTCACCGGACATGTCCTCTTTTGCGGGGCTGTCCGGGCGCAGTTTCTTAAAGCCTCAAATGTCTGGCATTTTGAGTTGGGATTGCGTGTATTTTCAATGTACCTTCAGGGTTAAGAAAGGGTTAAAAACAAAACAAATTGTGTGCGCAGCAGCATTCGTGAGGGAGGGGCAGAGACAGAGAGAGCGAGAGAGTTATGATAAACGCGCATGCGTCGCCAGGCTCTGCTTTTTATCAATAGATTTATCAGATTAAATTTTTTATTATCTATAGCAGGGGTGTCAAAAGTGTGCCCCGGAGGCCATTTGCGGCCCACAGCTAATGTTTTAAAGGCGCACGGCACATTCTAAAAATACTATTAAAATAAACAAAAACATAACAAAAGTGAAATAAAAAAGCTTAAAGGTTAAATGTAATTTAGAAAAAGTTGCAATGTTGACTAATAAAACAAAGCTGTTTTTTTTTCTTTCAAACTGTCATTGCTCAAAAAATAATATTGAATCAAAATCAATGTTATTATGAATTATTGACTTATCCAAGGTTCCGATTACTTCACATTAAATATTCCACTAAGAAAAATATTTTTGGTGGAAGATTTTGCAAATTTGGTAAATAAATAACCACAAAAATCTATATTTTGTTGTTTTCGTACTGTACCGAAAATGAACCGAACCGTGACCTCTAAACCGAGGTACGTACCGAACCAAAATGTTTGTGTACCGTTACACCCCAAGTATACTCTCTTTCCCATTTGCGTGTGATATATGCACATTAGGGGTAAATTGCTCTGCATAAAGTGTAGAAAATACAAACCACTATTATTATTAGTTCCGACCGCCTTATTTAAATGAGGTTTTTGCATATACTACATGCTGTCATCATGGACACACTCATTTACTGCACACTTATGTTATCATGCTCCTACCTGTGGCGTTTTGCTATGTTTTGCAACATGCAGCATGCATGTACCACTTTTTATGGACTTTAAAAAAAAAAGAAACGTCATTAAAAAGCAGGCACCAAAACATATCAATGACATTTGTTTTAATCAGCCCCTTAAGTCCTCCAGCAGTTGTAAAATTACAAAATGATATTGCTGAGTAGACGATATGTCTATATTTTTATTTTTGACAGTCCATATATGGTGATGGCATTGTCTCCTTTGTCACAGCAACAGCCAGTTTGCAAGTCCTTTCTAGGCGTACTAAATAAAAATGTAAAACAGCGGCCGCAGAACAGTTTTAGTCTTGATAAATTACACTGTGCGTACTAAAAGCAAACAAATGTGTTAGAAATTGCAGGCAGCAAAGAACATTTCCCTACTGGTGTGAGAGGCAATCGTCCTGACTGCCGAGCTAAAAGCACCCAGACCTCCAGTGAAGGGAGGATAGCTTTTTCTCTTACACATATTCGTTAAATCTCTAATAAAGCTCACCAAGTCGTCGTCAATTTTCAGATTCACTATCTTAGATTCATTTTACAGTATGATTGTTTGAAGCAAAGAAATTCAATTCTCTCATGGCCACAAGTAGGAAAGGGAGACATCCTGCTTCCTCTAGGTCTTTGCAAAATGTCTGTCTCTTCTTTCTCCACTAAGTCTGATAAACTGTTCTAAAGGGGGGTTAGGTTGTCCATGTCCCATCTGACTCCGCTTTCCATGGTAACTGCTCCTCTGCAGGCTTATCTTGACAATTATTGCCGTTCGATAGTACCTCACACCGTCATGTCAGGGCTACATTGTGTGTCCCTTTTAAAGTGTGGCACTTTAAAACTAACCATTTACAGTAATACCTAATGATAGACTATAATACCTTAGCATGTAGAAATATGATGGGACTATCAATATATCATCCCATTAGGTGTGTATGTAATTGAGCAATATATGTAGTTGGCAATGAAAATATTCAAATCCTTCACCAGCCATATTCTTGAAGTTAACATGCGCCCATCACAAAGAAGATGTATTCATGAATGAAATTATTTCTTTACAATGTTGCTGTTTTGTTGAGTAAAATCACTTTTTTTTTTTCAAACCATGCTTTCTGGGCTGAGGGCAGGGGTGTTCAGGTTTGGGGAGGGTCCCTACAAGCCCCTCAGCCCGCCTTAGATTAAGCCATAAGAACATTTTTATTTTTACGTTCGCAGGTGCTGCAGATGTACCTGCCCTTCTGTGGCATAGCTATCTCAAATGCCCAACTCTTTGCTGCCTCAAGGAAGGAGTATGACAGAAGTCGGGTAAGTTTCACTAGATGGTAATCCCTTCCTATCGCTTGTATTAGAATTATTTACCCCACCTCGATGCACACATCATCTATCCCCTTGCTTCCCCCCTACAGTGGGCATCAGAATAGAACAGCACATAGCCCTGACATGGACTTGTCCTCTGGATGTGAGAATGGGATAAATTCCAGATTAAGCCTATTGTCATCTCCAAAGGAATGTTATAAGATACACTATATTGCCAAAAGTATTTGGCCACCTGCCTTGACTCACATATGAACTTGGACTGCCATCCCATGGAATTGTCCAAAATGTTTTGGTATCCTGGAGCATTCAAAGTTAATTTCACTGGAACTAAGGGGCCAAGCCCAACTCCTGAAAATCAACCCCACACCATAATTCCTCCTCCACCAATGAAGTCCAAAATGTAGCGTTCTCCTGGCCACCTCCAAACCCAGACTGGTCCATCAGATTGCCAGATGGAAAAGCGTGACTCATCACTTAAGAGAAGGCGTCTCCACTGCTCTAGAGTCCAGTGGCGACGTGCTTTACACCACTGCATCCCACGCTTTGCATTAGACTTGGTGATGTATGGCTTAGATGCAGCTGCTCGGCCATGGAAACCCATTCCATGAAGTGCTCTGTGTACTGTACGTGGGCTAATTGATAGGTCACATGAAGTTTGTAGCAACAGACTGTGCAGAAAGTCTTTGCACTATGCGCTTCAGCATCTGCTGACCCCTCTCTGTCAGTTTATGTGGCCTACCACTTGATGGCTGAGTTGCTGTTGTTCCCAAACTCTTCCATTTTCTTATAATAAAGCCCACAGTTGACTTTGGAATATTTAGGAGCGAGGAAATTTCACGACTGGATTTGTTGGTCAGGTGGCATCCTATGACAGTTCCACGCTGGAAATCACTGAGAGCGGCCCATTCTGTTTGGAGAAACAGTCTCCATGCCTAAGTGCTTGATTTTATACACCTGTGGCCGGGACAAGTGATTAGGACACCTGATTCTCATCATTTGGATGGCTGGACAAATACTTTTGGCAATATAGTGTACATTGAATAAGGGCTGTCATTGATTTAGACAAAAGGAACAATATGAGATCACAGTTCTGTGAGAGTGAAATTATTTTGTGTCCGGTTTTATATTGGGTTGGCTCGACCATACATAAGAGCCTAATTTGCTTTGACTGGCGAAGCTAATCATGTTCAATTGTTCTATTGGTTTGTAGTTCAAGAATAGCCATTATATTACGATGTAACAGCAGAACCAAGCATCTTAATTGTAAAACGTTTGCAGTGCATCCTGCTGAAAGCTTATTGACCACTTTAGCTGCAACAGTTGAGGAGTTATGCCAGTGGTGTCTTTGTTGATGTTCAGGCACTCCTGGAGGTCGTCAACGACCTGTTTGAAGAACAGACTGACCTGGAGAAAATTGTCAGGAAGATCATGCACCGTGCCCAAACATTGCTGAAGTGCGAGCGCTGCTCCGTCCAGTTGCTGGAGGACATTGAGTCACCAGTAATGTTTCTTTATTTTTATATTTTTTCAAAATTTTAGCACCTCCAACTTTGTTTTTTATCACTTATTTATTAGAGCACGTTTAAAGGAAATGTGTGTTTTCTCTTTGAATGTTTCAGGTGGTGAAGTTCACCAAATCTTTTGAGTTATTGTCTCCAAAGTGCAGTGCTGACACTGAATTGAGGTATGTCTGCTGGTTTCAAATTGACTCTGCTTGTTGTCCACGCCCACAGAAAAACCCTCCCCATTGAATGTTGCCAAATGGAAAGCATCTAGTTTTGATTTTAATTTTCTGTCTTTTCAGTGCTGTAACCTTTTCTCTCCCTGGTGCATGTTAAAGCTTTCATCAACGATAAATGCGAGAGGACTGAAAGCAATATATACACTTATGCTGTGGGAGCACTGAATACCAAGCAATACTCTTGTGTCTTTAATTTGTTTTGGAGAATTCATTTCAATGCTACTGTAGGCATGGCTTGCTGTGGGAGGATAGTTTTACAATGTGTTGCACCATCAATTATTTTCGTGCTTAAAACAATTGCTGTCAGATAACTGATTCAAAAATAACTAACTTAAATAGAAAAAGGAAAAGGAAGAGCATGTCCGTCCACATCTTACATGTTCAAAAACATTAAGTACCTCCAATCTGACCTAAGGTACATTTTTTTATTGGGATTGTTAGCATTAATTTACCAATTTGGATGCGTTTTGTTTTTGCTGTCTGCAGTAGCTATATCATACTGGGAGCTGTAAAGGAAAAGGACTAAAACACAGCTCAGTAGAATAGAGTATGAATGTACTGTAGTTCTACACCTCGTCAAGCTGTCTTATTCAAAACCACAATTGATACTGATGAATCAATACTATACATCTCTGTAAAGGCAGACAACCCTCTTTTATTGTATTTACGCTCTTATGTTGTATTTACGTTTATATTGTATTTAAATCAAATGTAAAGGTATACCTTTTATTGAATGTTACTTAATTCTTGGGCTGTATTCGACTAAGGATTATCATAGTCGAATCTGATTAGTAAAATTTTGCCCATAGTTGACGATCAGTCGACTTAATGGTATTTTTTAAGAGATAATAAAACAGATGTTGTTATTTAGTTGTGTATAAGGACAGGTCACTAGCTGTCAGTAACGTCACATGGATGTTCTCTAACATGCACAGTGGCGGGCCGTGCCTTTCTCACATAGGCCTTCAGTGATGTCCTACTTAGTCCGACTTCACCTCTCAAAATACCTTAATTCATGTCACCACATGGACACGGCTGGAAATACTATAAAGAAACCCACTTGCACACAATTGTTCATTGAATCCCCTCAACAGTGTACAAAACGGTCTATTTTTCGGCACATTTAATATTCAATAAACCTGCTTCAGTTATTACTATATTATTAGATATTATTATATCTTACGTGGTACTGTTAAAATTAAAAGAATTGTATAAAACAAATGAAACATGAAAAAATTAAGAAATACAATATTTGAACTCACTATTTGTAGCACCCATTCGACGCCGTATAAGCCAGTGGTACCGCTTGTAGCTTCCAGTGTCGGCCGACCTCGTCTCACAAGATGTAGTGTCTCTTAAGTATCCTTCTTGAAAATGGCCTTGCAAATATAAATATGCCACCTAATCAACATTTTGCTCTCCTTCTTTGTGAGTACTGATGAGTTTTCTGGGGCTTTCTATGGCTCGTATGGCTCCGGTGCCACTTCCTGTTTTCGCAACTTGTCATTGGATACTCACTTGGGACTCCCAAATGAGTATCCAATCACAGCGTAAGGCTGGCTAGAAGGCCTTACTGACAACAACTCGTGATCTGATTGGCTATGGCAGTTGTCTTTTAACCGTATGTCCCCGTTCACTTACAGTGCACAGACGCCCGCATTGTTGATTCTGAAGGCAGATTTGGTACAGCATGGCAACATAAACTAGCTGAATTCTGATTGGATACAAACTCTAACCTAAAAACAACAGCACTGGAAGGAGCATACTTTGACATGAAGAGGATATGAATACTTTTAGATATTTAGGGAAAGTAAATAAAAAATTACTTCTATCTTTAATAATGATCATTATTTGTGGTTATGTTAGGCCAGCAGAGAAGGCCTTGCTGGCCCTGACGGCACACCACTGAACATGCATATATAAATATTCCAAGTTATTTAAATATTTACGTAAAAAAATATAGTCTTTCATTAAAGTGAAAGTTAAAGTACCAATGATTGTCACAAACACACTAGGTGTGGTGAAATGTGTCCTCTGCATTTGACCCATCCCCTTGTTCACCACCTGGGAGGTGAGGGGAGCAGTGGGCAGCAGCGGTGCTGCGCCCGGGAATCATTTTTGGTGATTTAACCCCCAATTTCAACCCTTGATGCTGAGTGCCAAGCAGGGAGGTAATGGGTCCCATTTTTATCGTCTTTGGTATGACAGCGGCCGGGGTTTGAACTCACAACCTACCGATCTCAGGGCGGACACTCTAACCACTAGGCCACTGAGTAGGTAAGTAACAAAACAAAGATCTGATTTGCGGCTTTTTAGAACCTCCAAAAAAGGTTAAACCAGAGTTATGAGGTTTCGGTTATGGCGCAGCAACAAGATAACATCAAACTTGACAAAATACAAGAAGTCTCTCTAACAAAGGCTCTGTATGTGAACCAGCGGAAGGATGATTAACATTGCAAAAGGAGCGCTACACTTCAGCAATGAGGCGGTGCGTCCCAGCCTGTCTAATATCCAGGGGGCCGAAAGGCGGGATTCGGCCGGCAGAAGGCGTGTGATGGTCCGGCGAGCTTCCTGTCTGACAGCAGCGCATTCCGATGAGCCTCAATCACGTCCCCTACATAGAATCATCCTCCCAATGTTTTTATTAAATATTCTTGTTTGCAAACAAATAGATTTGATATAATAAGTTATGTGGAAGGCCAAAACACAGCCAGCTGTTTACACCAGGAAGCAGTGACCAGAAGCAATGATCGCTCTCTTGTGATGGCAAACCACAAGAGTATTTTACTAATATTGAAAGAAGATATGTTGAACGCAATCAATCTATCCTTCAACACAACTGCTGTATGCAAGGGACCTTGGGGTTGACAGCTCGGCTTGCCTCTCATTTGGCGGACTCGGGTTCAGGTCCTGGGCGGCAGGGATGGGCAAGCTACTTGGAAAATGTAGGAAGCTAGGCTACAAGTTACTCTTGATTAAATGTAGCTAAGCTACAGGGGAAGCTACCCCCAAAGAATTGTAGCAAGCTACACTATAAGCGACACGGCAAAAGTAGCTTGCTTCATAAAGCTACATTATATAAATATATAACTTATAGTACAACTTTGCACCAAACAAGAAAAAAATGCTCAGTTTGATTGTTTATTAAAAATAAATACTAGCTACAAACATGCCTTTTGTCTTTTAAAATTGCCTACCATGTACAAAATGAGGGAAAACACACAGGGAACAAATTCAATAAAATGCAGTGAAACAATAATAATGATAAATAAACACCATAATATATACTCTAACGATGACTTTTCAGCACAGGATAAATTACTCTTAACAGAAACCACACTGGAAAAATGTCAATAACCTAAACATATTTGTCTCACAAAAGAGACATTAAAGGGGAAGTGCACTTTTTTAGAATTTTGCCTATCGTTCACAATTATTATGAAAGACATGAAGACGGATAGATTTATTTTGATGCATTTCAATTTGTAAATAAACAAATAAAAGTCAGCTTACAGCAAAGCCAATGGGAGGTCCTCTATTCCGCCTATGAAACCCAATAAATAACCATCCAAAAAGCGCCAAAAATACTTTTTTTTACATGTTGTGACTTGAAAATTAACCAAGTACTAGTGATTATAAGCGCTAACGCAGACAAAGTTTATGCTGCTTTGTTTACATCATCGAGTAGTCAGCTGTTTCCTCGCTTCCCTGCTCCTTGGTAATTTATTATAGATCATAAATCTTGCATCTCACCTGGGCAGAAGAAGGCTGAGGAAAATTCCAACAAGTTGGTACATTTTGACAGCCAATTTAGATCCGGTAATGGCGAGAACGACACGATTGGCCTGTCCGCAATGTATTGTCACGATTGGTTAAACCAATCGTGACTCATCATAGTAAACCAACCAATCATCATGGATTTTTCCCATATATTTTTGTCCCCTGCCCATGAAGTTGCACTAGTCCATTTCTATCTCTTTTTTTTCTTTCTCTTTTCCCTCTTTTTTTTTTGTAGCTTTGTAGCCAAACTACCTGCTACATGGGTCTAAAAATAGCTAAACTACAGAAAACGCTATTCGTTTAAAAAGTAGTGAAGCTACTGGAAAATGTAGTTAAGCTACATAGGTTCGCTACATGTAACGAAGGTAATGGGGGATTTGTTGCACTTTTGCTTCATGGAAGCCCAAGGGTCTCCATTGGCACACCTACTTTAATTGTAAAGCATAGGCATACAATATGCCTGTGGAGTGGAGAACAGGGCAAAGAGACTAAACATAATTCTAACTACACTCATTAACACAAAATAATATTACAACACATAACAGTTGTTTCAAAAAGGAGTAGGAAGAAGCAGAGCTTATTTACTACTACCCTTTTTCATATCATAGCAGTTGTATCCTGGTTGCAGTTAGTCCAGAACGGGGCAGCACGACTTTTAAAAGCGGCCAGGAAACACGAGCATACAACCCCAATTCTTGAGACTTTGCACTGGCTCCCTGTTCATTTTGGAATTGATTTAAAACATTTTGCTGTTTGGTTTTAAAGCTCTGCATGGACTGGCACCTCATTATATCTCAGACCTCATCCAAATTTACACTCCTGCACGCGCTCTGAGGTCCGAGAGCCAGCTCCAGCTCGTGGTGCCCAAGACCAGACTTAAAACCAGGGGAGATAGGGGCCCCACTTTAATTCTCTGGCTTTTAACATTACGTTAGTTGTGTGGTCCTCTGTGTTTTTAAATTTGTATTTCTATTTATTGTTTTAATTGGCTTTACCCTTTAAAATCGTTTTTAATCATATTTATTTTTATATTGTTTTTATTCAGTCATTAGTGGCGCTAAGGATAGTATTTGAATCTTGTTTTTAATATTTTTTTGCAGCACTTTGGAAACATTTTTGTTGTTTAAATGTGCTATATAAATAAAGTGGATTGGATTGGATTCTCTGTTTTTAACAGAACAGTGAATACATAAATAATATACCATAAGTAAGTTAACAAATATTAAATACTTAAATAATCATTATCTAATTTTTTTAAAGGTTCAAGAAGTTTATCATAATTGTTCTTCTTTGTACTTTGGGAACACTCGTAGTGTGTAGTTACAGTAATTATGTCTTAACCTTAACAAACACTGTTTAAAACTATGCAGTATTGCATCTTGAGATATGCAGCAATGTAAACGGGGGAAGTCTTCTCAATTTTTTTCCCTTCGGCCATGGTTCTATAATAATATCCTAAGCAGTAAACCTTATTTTTTTAATCTATAATAATACGTACAGTAAATATGAACGGTTGTTTGCCTACATGTGCAAAGTATTGAAACATAAATGTTGTTGTAGTGAAGTGAAGTCAAGTCAATAATATTTATATAGCGCTTTTCTCTAGTGACTCAAAGCGCTTTACATAGTGAAACCCAATATCTAAGTTACATTTAAACCAATGTGGGTGGCACTGAGAGCAGGTGGGTAAAGTGTCTTGCTCAAGGACACAACGGCAGTGACTAGGATGGCAGAAGCTAGGATCGAACCTGGAACCCTCAAGTTGCTGGCACGGCCACCCTACCAACCGAGCTATACCGCCCCATCATAGTGCACTGTACGTTTCCAGTGTTGCAAACAAGCAGTGCACCATCATTGAAAACAGACAAGAAGTAACATGAGGTGTGTAAGATACATGTGTCTAATCTAGCGAATATATTTGCCGTCTTTACAGACAGAGCGAACCACACAAAACATTAACTGTCTCACAGTGAAAGGAGGGAAAGTCAGCAGGGTGCATGGTTTTTGTGATAGTGTGGGGGCGTTTGGCAAACAGGAAGTTGATCACACATTCAACTTTTCATGACATAATATGCTACAGGAGAATTATGATACCAACTGTATACCCGGTTTATTAAATGCATCATCAAGAGAGTTCACAAAAGTCAAAAGACATCAGTGTGTACTGTACAGTATGGCTTTGCCATGTTGCAGCGCTCGTGAAAATAAACCTGCTTTCCTTGACTGTAGTGCATTTTCCAAAAAACACCTCTTAGAAATGTTGGTTACTAATTTATTCTTTATTAAAAATAAGAGCGGGCCAGGGGGAAGGATACATCTTCTATTCTTTTCATATTCTTCATGTTCTCTCTCTAGCTTCAAGGACAGTATGGAAAAGTCTTCTTACTCTGATTGGCTCATCAATAACAGCATTGCCGAGCTGGTCGCATCCACTGGACTTCCTGTAAACATCAGCGACGCTTACCAGGACCCTCGCTTTGATGCTGAGGTAACCAAACTCTGAAATCACATACAACAATACTGTCTTATGTACCATCAAAGTTGACTTAAGTTGCCAAATATATTTCTTGTGAACATAATTTTAGCTTTCTGCACTGTAATTCCTGATAAATGCATGTTTATCAGCCATGTGCGATTTTTCTGATGTTTTTATTGCCAAAATTTCCAAGTGTATGGATATGTAGCCCAGTGTTTTTCAACCTTTTTTGAGCCAAGGCACATTGTTTTCATTAAAAAAATACGGAGGCACACCACCAACAGAAAAGGTTAAAAAATGAAACTCCACCAGGTTGTCGTGCCTTATTTTGAGTTTGTTGTTGTTTCCTGTGTGTAGTGCTTTAGTTACTGTCTTGCGCTGTTATTTTGGTGACTCTTCTTGTTTTTTTGGTGTTCTCCTGTAGCAGCTTTACGCCTTCCTTTGAGTGCTATTGCCCGCACCTGCTTTGTTTTCGCAATCAATACTATTGAAGTTGTGCGTATGCTACCCTTCTTTGTGGGGACATTGTTGATTGTCATATCATGTAGGGATGTGCTTTGTGGACGTTGTCTTTGCTCCACACGCTGTAAGTTTTTACTGTCGTCCAGCATTCTGTTTTTGTTGACTTTGTAGCCAGTTCAGTTTTACTTTTGTTTTACATAGCCATCCTTATGCTTCAGTGCCTTTTCCTAGCGGGACTGGCCTTTTGTTAATTTTTGGTTTTAGCGTTACATACCTTTTTACCTGCACGCTGTCTCTCACTGTGCTCTGCATATTGGGATCACGACAAACCATCCTCGACGCGTTCCAACTTCTACAAAGCAATGAACTTCCTGCTGCCACCTACTGATATGGAGTATTACAAGATTACCCTGCCAAGCTCTACACAGCACGAGCACTAGACAACACACACATTATTATGATTATTGATTTGCAAAAAATCTTTTTTGGACCAATTAGGTGAAGTTGCATAATTTCCCACGGCACACCAGACAATATCTCATGGCACACTTGTTGAAAATCACTGATCTAGCCTACCATTTACCAAGCCTGCAATTGGTGTACCAGTGAGGGGGAGCAATACAGACTGTCCTTTTAGGGGTTGGAATCTTTGAGCGCCTAACAATTCGATTGGAGTCCTGGGGTGACAATTCGATTCAGAAACGATTCAACACAATTTTCGATTCAAACGATTCTTTTTTTTATGCGGGAATGCTGAAAAGCATTCACACAAGTATGATGAAAACAGGTTAGAAGTTAGAAAAGTTTGTTCTGGTTCCATGGAGATTGCCTAAGAGTGTATTTTTAAAAATAGATTCTTATAAAAAAAAAAGAAAAATATTAGGGTTTTTTTTCAAATAGTTTTTAGAAAATTATGAATCGATTTATAATCGGGATGAATAAAAATGGCGATTTGGATGCAAACCGATTTTTTGTGCCTCCTTACTGTCCTTCATTGATGGTTTGAAAATAATATTGCCCGTCACAATAAACAATAAACAAACACAATACCAGCAAGGCATTTGGGAAAAAAAAACTCCAACCACAACGACAAACGTTTCGTAAAAAGGGATCTATGATGAATTTAGTCTTTTTTATTTTTTGTCCTGTCCAGCTACTCAGGCAAGTCACATAGTTGATGTAGATGCCCATATTGGCTGTACGAATTTACTTTACAAAAGAAAAGTGTGGGATACTTCTCTTGTTGCCTTATTTGTATTTGACTTTATTAAATGTAGGGGATAGAAAGAGAAAAAAAGGATACGGAGGGGGAAATTGCGGGGACAAGAGGGGGATAAGACATAGAGTCAACAACAGCAAACGCAACAATAACAACAACAGAACAACAACAATTTAGTCTTTTTTGACTTATAAATGTTGTTACATTGTTGGATACTTATGTTAAACAATACCAAAGCGTTAAAGCTCAAAGGCCTACTGAAATGATTTTTTTTTATTTAAATGGGGATAGCAGATCTATTCTATGTGTCATACTTGATCATTTCGCGATATTGCCATATTTTTGCTGAAAGGATTTAATATAAAACAACGACGATAAAGATCGCAACTTTTGGTATCTGATAAAAAAAAGGCTTGCCCCTACCGGAAGTAGCGTGACGTAGTTAATTGAACATATCCACAAAGTTCCTTATTGTTTATAATGATGGCCGCCAGAAGTGAGAGAGATTCGGACCGAGAAAGCGACGATTTCCCCATTAATTTGAGCGAGGATGAAAGATTTGTGGATGAGAAAAATGCAAGTGAAGGACTAGTGGGGAGTGGAAGCGATTCAGATAGGGAAGATGCTGTGAGAGCCGGGGGTGACCTGATATTCAGCTGGGAATGACTACAACAGTAAATAAACACAAGACATATATATACTCTATTAGCCACAACACAACCAGGCTTATATTTAATATGCCACAAATTAATCCCGCATAAAAACACCTAGGTGTTTGTTATGCTAGCTCCTAGCTACTAGCTATAACTAGCTCGAGCGGGTTATATGGACGGGATCCCGTATATATAACCCGCCAATACAATTCAAACACCTGCACAACACACACAGTCACTCAGCCCAAAGAACCGTTCACCTAACCCAAGGTTCATAAAGCTTATATATTTAACCAAAGTTACGTACATGAGACGCACGTACGGGCAGGCAATCAAATGTTTGGAAGCACGTGGGTGGGACCTGATATTCAGCTGGGAATGACTACAACAGTAAATAGACACAAGACAAATATATACTCTATTAGCCACAACACACCCAGGCTTATATTTAATATGCCACAAATTAATCCCGCATAACAAACACGTAGGTGTTTGTTATGCTAGCTCCTAGCTACTAGCTCGAGCTAGTTATAGCTCGAGCGGGTAATATGGACGGGATCCCGTATATATAACCCGCCAATACAATTCAAACACCTGCACAACACACACACTCACTCAGCCCAAAGGACCGTTCACCTAACCCAAGGTTCATAAAGCTTATATATTTAACCAAAGTTACGTACGTGACACGCACGTACGGGCAAGCGATCAAATGTTTGGAAGCGCGCGGGTGGGACCTGATATTCAGCTGGGAATGACTACAACAGTAAATAAACACAAGACATATATATACTCTATTAGCCACAACACAACCAGGCTTATATTTAATATGCCACAAATTAATCCCGCATAAAAACACCTAGCTCCTAGCTCGAGCTAGTTATAGCAAGCGATCAAATGTTTGGAAGCACAGCTACGTACTCACGGTATCGCGTCTGTGTATCCAAATCAAAGTCCTCCTGGTTAGAGTCTCTGTTGTCCGAGTTCTTCGATCTTGACTGCATCTTTCGGGAATGTAAACAAACACCGGCTGTGTTGTGTTGCTGACTTCCCTCGCAAAATATCAGCTTCGCACCGACAACTTCTTTGCTTGCTCAGCTTCTTTCTCCATAATGCAATGAACAAATTGCAACAGATTCACCAACACAGATGTCCAGAATACTGTGGAATAATGAGATGAAAACAGAGCTATTTCGTATTGGCTTCAATGGGGAAGCCATACCTCTGTTAAACTGGCTACGTCACGCGCATACGTCATCATACCGAGACGTTATCAAGCGGAAGTGTGGCGGGAAATTTAAAATTGCACTTTATAAGTTAACCCGGCCGTATTGGCATGTGTTGCAATGTTAAGATTTCATCATTGATATATAAACTATCAGACTGTGTGGTCGGTAGTAGTGGGTTTCAGTAGGCCTTTAAAGTTCATGCATTTTGCCTTGAGTTTGCACGCAGTTTTGGATGACTGTCTGGCTACGTCGTGACGTCACCACCTAGTGAAGGCACTTATTCAGACATTAGGGGCCTGATCTACTAAGATCCAAATATCACACACTAAACAGTCTGTGCAAACTATAAAATTGCATGTACTATTAGTAATTGTACTGTGTTTCATCTACAAAGACTGCATGAAACGTGGTGCAGGCCGCCCTATTTAAAAGGAGGTTTTTGCTTGTACTAAAGGCATTATGTGCCCTCCACATTCACGTTATCGTGCTCTCCAACCTGTTTGCGATGTTGTTGAACTAAGAGCACACATCTATAATCTTTAATACTTTTTCTGCAATATAGAATCACAGTCTACTGACAACAGAAACTATTTTTAGCGTGCTGATGGTGCACTTGGCTCAGAGGCGGCGTACCATTTCAAAAGCAGCACATTCATGCATCTGGAATGATCCACATGTAAGAAAGTACATACTGAAAGACGTTCTTTCATGCAGGAGTTATATTATATATTATATTATTAATATAGCAGCAGACAACAAAACGCATCAATTGAATTTGTTTTTATTATCCCCTTAAGTCATCCAGCAGCTATAAAATTATACAATTATATTGCTGAATAGACAATATATCTTGTCATCTTAATATCTGACAGTCCATTTATGTTGACAAGCATACGTAGAACGGATGATTCTCTGTCCAACATCTGTGTTTGTAGCGCGGTTACTTCTTTTCTCACTGCCGTGTGCGCAACTGTTGCAGGTCCCAGGTAGCCAGGACAAGCAGTCAGATAATAATGTCCTGTTATACAGGAGGAAAAATCACACAGAACGTTTCAGATGTTTACAGACTGGTCGCTCTCATCAGAATTTATTAACAGAAATTAGAAATCCACAATTCACTTCATTTCCCATATATTTTGTCACTTTGTGTTATCATGTACATGTCTTTTACTTTATCTTCACCTCTATTTTCATCAAAACACTCCATAAACTATCATTAAACCGTTACTGTATCACTGGAGTTATAATTACCATAACAATACTGTATGCCTTTGCCATATATTTTCACACAACCCACATCATCACTCCAAAACATACAATATAGTGCCCAATTAGACATTATTTCACTGTCTTATCTTTCTCAGGAATATTCACCTTTAACTTAATGCACAATTTAGCAACATTCATTTAAATACTTTACTTTTCTTCATATTCTTCTTCTTATAATAGCAGCTTTAAGTTACTGTACTTGAAATGTTCATTGACCATTCCTGAGAGCTTAACTTATATAACCATGTCTAAACACAACAAAATAGCATGTAAAACCTCTTTCAGAACACACACATTACACAAATATACATTGTAAAATCAATAAGAAAATGGGAGCTCTAATTTGGGAGTCTGAATTAGGATCAGAAGTTCCTATACAAACATTGCACACTCACGTCGCCATTTTGTATTGATTAATGCAGCTGTGCACTGGATTCATTCACAAATACAAACTACAACTCACAAACACTTTAGAGTTAGGCTCCACCATCAGAATGTATACTTAAACTTATAAAGATCACATGGATATTATTCAGTGAGTGGATTCACCAAAACTAACCTGTTATACAGGAGGAAAAATCACACAGAACGTTTCAGATGTTTACAGACTGGTCGCTCTCATCAGAATGACGAGAAGCTTCTGGTCTGCAGGTAATAGCATTCAATTGGGAAGAAACGCCCTACTGCCCCCTACTGACCAATTTGAATAGTGATAAATGTGGAATGACAGCTCCAAAAACGAATTCAAACCACAAAATAAAATAAATAAATCAACACAAAAATGTGACACATTATGGGTGGGTCACACAACCGCCAGTTTGCACATAACTTTCAGACGCACTCAATGAATATGCAAAAAAGCACCTGCAGAACAATGATTAGTCTTGATTAGGGATGTAACAGTATCAACATCTCACAATATGAGATTATCATGGTATTAAGCCCATGGCACGATATTATTGTGGTATATGTCCAAAAAAAGACTAAAATATTTTATTTTATGTGTAATGATGTGGCAAGAATGTTTAGGATAAACACACTTACTGTAATGGAACATAAACATAATGTATATATATACAAAATGTGTGTATATATATATATATATATATATATATATATATATATATATATATATATATATATATATATATATATATATATATATATATATATATATATATATATATATATATATATATATATATATATATATATATATATAAATAAATATATATATATATATTAGGGCTGTGAAGCTTTGGGTGTCCCACGATTCGATTCAAAATCGATTCTTGGGGTCACGATTTGATTCAAAATCAAAAAAAAATTATTTTTTATTTTTTTTAAATGAAAACAATACACAACAATAATAATGTAATACAATTTCAAAACCAAACCCAACCCAGCAACATTCAGAATAGCAATAAACAGAGCAATTGAGGACACACAAACATGACACGGAACAATCTAAAAGTAGTGAGACAAAAATGAATATT
Source organism: Entelurus aequoreus (assembly GCF_033978785.1). Lineage (NCBI taxonomy): Eukaryota > Metazoa > Chordata > Actinopteri > Syngnathiformes > Syngnathidae > Entelurus > Entelurus aequoreus. The sequence continues at coordinate 35,542,103 of NC_084744.1, read as the reverse complement.
ATCAACAACAGTATCAATATTAGTAACAATTTCAACATAGCAGTGATTAAAAATCCCTCATTGATATTATCATTACAGACATTAATAAAAAAAAATAAAAAAAAGAACAATAGTGTCACAGTGGCTTACTTGCATCGCATCTCATAAACTTGACAACACATTGTGTCCAATATTTTCCACAATTATATAATAAGTCATATTTTGGTTAATTTAATAGTTAAAACAAATTTAAATAATGGATCCCATATTCCAATATATGACTCATTATTATCAATCAATCAATCAATGTTTATTTATATAGCCCTAAATCACAAGTGTCTCAAAGGGCTGTACAAGCCACAACGACATCCTCGGTACAGAGCCCACATACGGGCAAGGAAAACTCACCCCAGTGGGACGTCAATGTGAATGACTATGAGAAACCTTGGAGAGGACCGCATATGTGGGTAACCCCCCCCCCCCCCCCCCCTCTAGGGGAGACCGAAAGCAATGGATGTCGAGTGGGTCTGACATAATATTGTGAAAGTCCAACACATCAGCGAAAGTCCAGTCCGTGGTGGGGCCAGCAGGAACCATCCCGAGCGGAGACGGGTCAGCAGCATAGAGATGTCCCCATCCGATGAACAGGCTAGCGGTCCACCCCGGAGCAGAGTAGAAAAGAAAAGAAACGGCAGATCAACTGGTCTAAAAAGGGAGTCTATTTAAAGGCTAGAGTATACAAATGAGTTTTAAGATGAGACTTAAATGCTTCTACTGAGGTAGCATCTCTAACTTTTACCGGGAGGGCATTCCATAATATTGGAATAGCCCGCAGACTTTTTTTGGGCTCTGGGAATCACTAATAAGCCGGAGTTCTTTGAACGCAGATTTCTTGCCGGGACATATGGTACAATACAATCGGCAAGATAGGCAGGAGCTTGACCGTGTAGTATTTTATACGTAAGTAGTAAAACCTTAAAGTCGCATCTTAGGTGCACAGGATGCCAGTGCAAGTGAGCCAGTATAGACGTAATATGATCAAACTTTCTTGTTTTTGTCAAAAGTCTAGCAGCCGCATTTTATCTAAACTAAATATAGTTTTTTCTACTGATATCATCTCCATAGCTTGTGTGTACCAGTCAGTATGAGTTGGACTATCAACATCTATCCATTTTTTTAATGTTACCCTTTTTGTTATTATGCATATTGAAAGAAATGCATTTTTACTCTTTGATGACACGTTACTAAATTGATGGAGATCCCCAAGAATACAAGTTTGCAGTGTCATTGGGATGTTTATATTAAGGACTGTGATTGCTTCTTTTGTTGTTTTCAACCATAACTCTTTTATTCTCTGACATTCCCACAATAAATGTATGAAGTGTCGGCTGCCCGACACTTCATACATAACTTGCTATCTACTACACCAATTTTAAACAGCTGAGAAGATGTAGAATACAATATATTCAATATCTTAAATTGAGTCAGTTTATCTTTAATGCTTCTAAAGGGCTTATTGGCATTTTTCCAAATATAATTCCATGATATGTCTCTTTCATCTAAAATGTTTAAGTCCATCATCCATTTCCGAACACATGCATCATTTGCATTTCTAGTGTGGTGTTCATTTATTATTCCATAAAATAGTTTAATTAATTTCTTAAATGTATCTTGATTAAAAAGTGCATCTTCCAGTTCATGGCTATTTAAAGACATACTTTCAGAGGATATGAATTTATTTACAGCGTGTTTTAAAGAGATAACATTTAAAAAATTATTTCTGGGTACATTATATTGATCAACTAAATCATTGAACGGTTTAAAGGAGTTTTATTAATAATATGATGAGGTTTATTAATACCTCTGTCTTTCCATGTTGTCCATTTAACCACATTTTTATTAATAATGAAATTAGGATTGTACCAAAGCGGTTGATTTACAGATGTCATTGACTTGATTCCTAGTATTTTGTGACACAGTTTTAGAATGTTAAAGGTGGCTTCTATTGGGCTCTGCCTCAATTCATTAGGTATTTTTTTAATATAATAAAAACTCCCCACATTAATGTCCAAATTCATTAACATATTTTTTTCTATGTTGATCCAGTCCTTATCTGCAGAAGAATGAAATAAGTGGCTTGCTTGTTCACAACCGAAGGAGATATAATAATGTAAGAAGTTTGGTAATTGTAGTCTTCCTTTATCTTGTGTACAAGACAACCTTTGGTGTAATGTGTAGTCCTAGATATATGATTTCTGCCTCTTTCCATTTAATTTTGGAGTTCTGAACTTGTGATTTCTTGCAGTGTTTATTAAGTGGTAATATGTCACATTTGTCCCAATTGACTTTATACCCTGATAAACAGCCATATTCAGTGATGACATTATTGATATAGTGAAGAGAGGAGTTAACATGTGACAGGTAGAGAATTATGTCATCACAATACATCGATAGCTTATTATACTGAGAGACCATTTTTATACCATGAATATTATTTTCACTTCTTATTTTCGTAGCTAAGGGTTCAATAACCAAATTAAATAATAATCCAGATGCAGGACATCCCTGTTTTACTCCTCTTTTTAACGAAAAAGGTTCTGAAATATGATTATTGGTTTTGACTGATGCCATGGGCCTTGTATAAAGCATCTTAATCCATTGTATAAAATTATCTCCAAATTCAAATTACGTAATGTGCAAAACTTAAATGACCAGTTTATGCGGTCGAATGCCTTCTCCGCATCAATAGTATATACTGCTGTGGGATAAGGGAGACTTCTAGCATAATAAATAACATTAAACAATTTCCTTGTATTGTCTGAAGATTGTCGACCTTCCACAAAGCCAGTTTGGTCAGTATGAATTAATTTTCCTATTACATTAGATAATCGTGTGGCTAAGATTTTTGCCAACTATGTATTGAATGAATAGAGAATCGTTTTGAATCGGGGAAAAATCGTTTTTGAATCGAGAATCGTGTTGAATTGACAAAAAAAAAAAATCGATTTTGAATCGAATCGTGACCCCAAGAATCAATATTGAATCGAATCGTGGGACATCCAAAGATTCACAGCCCTAGTGTATATGTATACAGTCTTAGCACTAGGAATTTTCAAAATGGGGACCCATCAAGTCATAAAAATGGGGTCCCACATTCTTGTAAGCGTTTTGAAAAAAATGATAAATGTATACGTTATCCTGTTATATCTTACATTCTATATTGTTTTTCGTCATAAACGTTACTTCATTAATTAAAAAAAAAATACAAAAGAAAAAAATTTTTTATGCATGTGTAAATGTTTTCAGTTATAAACATTCACTCACTTTCTTCTTTCCTTTATAGATCTAAACCTTACCGCTGCCGCTAGTTTTTTCTATATTTTGTGGTTGTAGGTGTATTTATTTCAGTATAAAAGTGTAAAAAGTTTTTTGTTTCTGTCATGAAATTATGATAATGGTGTGCCAGGGCATACATGCATATGACAAATGTAATTGATTATTCTCACCTGTATGTAGATCATTAAAAAGCGCCACATCTACAGGTCATTAATGGAAGCTTACACAGGTACAATTTTATTCTGAGAATGTCATCCAGGAATGTTTTTAAATGTTTCACTTGAATCCATGTCATTTACAGTATTTGCACAAAACTTAGAAAGTTTTATCTAAAATTCTTCTAGGGTGTATTGTGTAAGGGAATTTGCCAGCGATCACAGCAGTCAGTTTTCTTCCTCATTTTTGTACTGACTTACGCATCGATCTGATCATTGACGGTACAGCAGTTGAGCTAAAAGACAGAGTACAGCCAAAATAAATTGCATGATTAAACTTAAGTCTTTACATGATTACTGATATAATATTTTCTGAGTAATCACATGATTAACTTGTTATTTTGACAGCCCTAGTCCCTAGTAATATGTATAGGTTGTTAAACTTTTGTGCCAATGTGATTGTTGTTCTTATTTATCTTTCGCTTGTGTTGTTGCCCAAAAATAAATTGCAAGTGATATTTTTTGTATGACTATTGTTAAGTACTTTTGAGAGGCATTGTTAATGTTCTAACTTTATTAAAGTGTATTTTTCTACAGTATCTATCTTTTTGATGTAACAATAACGTTTTCATTATTGTTTAATAGGTTGAGCATCACATTAAAAAGTCTTGCAAAAATGAAAAAAATTGGCTGAAATCAGCTATCACCTACTAACTTTTTTGTGATTAATAAAAATGAGTCCAAATTCACAAGTTTTGTTGTTGATTATGCTAAATATGTACATAATAAACCACATGAAGTTGGTATATCAATTGAAGAATACAGAAGGGGGACACATTTTATGGCAGCACAGAAAATTGCTGAAATATTCGGTATCCCCTACTAACTTTTTGTAATTAATAAAATGAGTCCAAATGTACACATTTAGCTGTAAATGATACTAAAAGTGTACATAATAAACCACATGAAATTACTACATAATTTGAGGGAAATAGTGTATATATATATATACACACACATATACATATATATATATATATATATATATATATATATATATATATATAAACATACATACATACATACATACATACATACATACATACATACATACATACATTAATAACAACGATAACCATTCATCTGCATTGGTTACATATATATATATATATATATATATATATATATATATATATATATATATATATATATATATATATATATATATATATATATATATATATATATATATGTATAGATATAGATAAATAAATAAATAAAATAAAATAATATATATATATATATATATATATATATATATATATATATATATATATATATATATATATATATATATATATATATACATATGTATATATATATATATATATATATATATATATATATATATATATATATATATATATATATATATATATATATATATATATATATATATATATATATATATATCATTTTCTTCTGACTACTTAAGCTCTCCAGTCCCTTCACTTGGCGGCAGTAGATTCCTGATGATTCACCCTTCCAGTCGTGTACATCTCCTCTGCTTTGGCTCCACTCACGCTTCTCATTCCCTGTGGCTCAGTCCCAGTGTTGCTGTGTAGTGTTAACTGTTACATCTCCACACCTTCTGTGTGAATTCTGTTCCTCACACTTAAAGTGTTCATCATTAGTTATTTTTTCCTCACTCATTTTTGAGTGCTCTTTTTGTTACTGTCATTATTTATTGTATGCTCTGCGTTTGGGTCCTACTCCGGCTAAGCCGATCGTGACAAGTAGGTCTTTTTTTCAACTCGCAGTCAAAGGGGGAGAAGCTCCTCTGCTTCAGGCCATGAAGAAACACAAATAAATGTAAAATAAAATGGTATCTTCATCTCATTGTGGCATGTGCATAATAACACTGACGTGCGACATGCAGTGACATAAATGCTGCTAAAAACTACTTTTCTATGCTCTCTCTTAATCGATCGGAGAGTGTGCATGTGTACCTAATGGTGTGACTGGGTGAGTTTATATAATATATGCAATTTTTTTCCGACCGTATTTAGAAAAAAGATAAAAGCCACCACTTCAAGATATATTTTTCTATAAATGTACACAACTGCGTACATTTTCAAAAGATAAATTGTGATACTTTTGGAGAGGGTGGGGTGTGGTTTCTTAATTTGCAATCTGGGAACATTTCCACACTCAAACTTCTTGCAGACAGACTCAAAAAGATGGTTATAAAAGTGACTGTCAAGCAAATTAATGTAAAATTTGCACTAAAGCATATCCAATACATATCATCTAGACCAGTGTTTTTCAACCTTTTTTGAGCCAAGGCACATTTTTTTAAATGAAAAAATCCGAAGGCACACCACCTGCAGAAATCATTTAAACATTTAACTTGATATTGACAATAAAAAGTCATTGTCGCAATTGTTGAATATGAATTTAAACCATAACCAAGCTTGCGTCACTATACTTGTCTCAAAGTAGTGTCACAACTTGTCACATCACGCCGTGAGTTATTTGGTATTTTTTGGTGTTTTCCTGTGTGTAGTGTCTTGTGCTCCTATTTTGGTGGCTTTTCCTGTTTTGTTGGTATTTTCCTGTAGCAGTTTCATGTCTTCCTTTGAGCGCTATTCCCCGCACCTGCTTTGTTTTATCAATCAAGACTATTTCAGTTGTTTTTATCCTTCTTTGTGTGGACATAGTTGTCATGTCATGTACGGATGTACTTTGTGGATGACATCTCTGCTCCACATGCTGTAAGTCTTTGCTGTAGTCCAGCATTCTGTTTTTCTTAACGTTGTAGCCAGTTCAGTTTTAGTTTCGTTCTGCATAGCCATCCCTAAGCTTCAATGCCTTTTTTTAGGAGCACTCATCTTTTGTTTATTTTTGGTTTAAGCATAAGATACCCTTTTACCTGCACACTGCCTCCCGCTGTCGTCTTCATATTGTGATCATGACAAACCATGTTCCCGACGTCTACAAAGCAATTAGCTACCTACTGAGGTGGCAGTAGGTAGCTAATTGCTTTGTAGATAGATGATATGGAAGAGTATTACACGGTTACTCTGCCGAGCTCTAGACAGCACTGACACTCAACAACAGCACATTATTTGCGCATTATAATTACTGGTTTGCAAAAAATATTTTCAACCCAATTAGGTGAAATTACAAAATCCCACGGCACACCAGACTGTATCTCACGGCACACCAGTGACGACAAGGAAGTGTTTTAAATGTAGATTAAAATCATCATTGGTCCCCTTTAATTGTTAAGAGTCAGAACTGTGCATTATTACCTATACCATCTGCAAAAGCATAAAGCCGGAAATGTTAACACAAGACATGAACAAACTATCAGTAAGTGTTGAGACATGGAGATAGGCTAAGATTATATAGTATGCTTCTTCCTACTTCTTTTCAGAAATGTTGGGTTGTGAAAGTGGAAACGTGATGAACTTTAATGAAACTGTTAACCTAGCATTTTCGAACACCACTAAGCCATTATTGCGATAAGGGCTTTTAGCAGTTAGTATCATTAGAGACACGTGTTGTAAGCCTCTTTCTGCTTCAGGTATCCAGTGTTTGACATTGGAGCCATTAAGCAGAAATTGCACAAACAGAGCATATTAGTCCTCCTGGTGCTAAACCCACCACTTGCCTGTAGGCTCTGTATCAACCATACAGGTTGTTCAGCTCCATGGGCTCTTTCGAGCTCCACATACCATATCTCTTCCATCAGAGGTGGTGCATGAATTAATAATTAATAACCCAGTGGAAAAAACACAATTTATGAAGAGTTTAATATTAAACAGGTGGGTATTGTGTAAAATGTTTGTTCTGGAACTTCTGAGGTCTCATTACTTCAAGTATAATGCTGAGTACAGTGTATGTAAATATGTTTCCAATGCAGATGAATGGTTATCGTTGTTATTAATGTATTTACCATCATTTTTTTAGGCGGACCAGTTTTCAGACTTCCACATCCGCTCAGTGCTTTGTGTTCCTATATGGAACAGCAATCACCAAATTATCGGTAAGTTAACCAAGTTAATTCAATGTGACAAATTATTAAGGGGACTGTCTGTTTATAGTAGACGATTGACAAAATAAATAAACACATTGACAGTATCATATTCATTTCTATAGATGTTCTCATTCATCAAGGTCATTGCATTCTCAGGGCATTCAATCGATCGCAGCTGGACTGTTTGGTTCTTCATCAGTTCATGCTCATAGACTTAAATTGGTCAGATCTAGTCTTAGTCCTAGATAGTCCAGTTGCGATCCATTGAATGCGCTAAGAATCATATTCATTGTATTCGTAATTGGCCATGGCACTAGGGCTGCAACTAACGATTAATTTGATAATCGATTAATCTGTCGATTATTATTTCGATTAATCGATTAATAATCGGATACAAGAGACAAACTACATTTCTATCCTTTCCAGTATTTTATTGAAAAAAAACAGCATACTGGCACCATACTTATTTTGATTATTGTTTCTCAGCTGTTTGTACATGTTGCAGTTTATAAATAAAAGTTTATAAAAAAAATTTTTTTTTAAATTGCCTCTGCGCATGCGCATAGCATAGATCCAACAAATCGATGACTAAATTAATCGCCAACTATTTTTATAATCGATTTTAATCTATTTAATTGATTAATTGTTGCAGCCCTACATGGCACATGTACATGTATTCTTTATAGATGCTGTGGTAGAGACAAAAAGTAAGTAAAAAGCATGAATTTGGAAATACAAATGAACTGTCTTCTGTTGCCCCTTTTTGTGTTTTGTTTATGACACAAGCTAGACAGAGTTGCTCGTGAGAAGAGAGTGTTGAAAAAAACGATACATGATTTCATTCTAGAGTCCAAAAGTTTTTCTGGTCCAATAAGACCAGAAAAAGTGGCTGGATTTGTAGCTGGTCGCTTTTCTGAAAGAGACAGTTTAGAGGTGTCAGAAGGTCATTAAGTTGGCAACGCCGATCGCTCCTGCTACGTCTTCTTATTCTCTGCCACACTACCAATTGATATAAGGTTTGTTAGGATGTAGAAATACAATGCTATCCACTGTATGGAGTTGGAACAACAATCTGAAATGTGCTACTAGTACCGAATTGGTACTTGGAAAATTTGGCCGGTGCTTAAATGGTGCCCGAACTGGTACTTAATAAATCGAAAAACATGCAATTTGGAAAAAATAAGAAATAAAATCCACAATAATTGTCATAATTATTAAAGAAATACAGATCATACATAATGTACAAAAAAATTATGAAAATGTATTTTAATGCAACTTCATTGGTGCATAATGAGGATGTCTTGTCATTGTTTGTTGTTGTTGTTGTTGTTGTTGTTGTTGTGGCGACTGGCTAGCTCTGCGGCTCTATTGGTTTTCATGAGGGATGTTGTTTCTGCATATTAAGGTCGGAAATAAAGTTTAAAAAGAGTGTCAGACTCTGTACTTCTGTTGGGACGCTACATTACTCAGAAGACGTTACTTGCGCAATATCATTGCCAAGCATTGTCACACGTGGCTGAGTCTGCATTCATTGATCACCAATATAAGGCACCGATAGCTACTTCTTTTTTCAGTGTGTTTACTACCGTTAACGTTGGCACCGGTACCATTATGGAATTAAAGTCAAAGAGTATTAATTGTTCAAGAAAACTACAGTGGTCATTGATGTCATGCTGTTACAAGCTCTTGCAGGAGAAGAGGAATTTATCCTTTCTGACTAGCCTGGGACAATAATTCAAGAAGAAACACCTTAAAGAGAACAGAGGTTAAAGTTATGCGTTTTCTTGCATATTCTTCTTCACATTCGCAGTCAGTGCCGCTGCCAGCTCAATGTAGATGCCCTGTACGACTGCTTCTGAAATGCCCATAAAAAGTGGTACATGTCTGCTGCATGTTTCAAAACATAGCAAAACGTGACAGGCAGGAGCATTATAAGCTCTCCAAGGTGATGCCCCGTATTGTTACCTTGTTTAAATAAGGCGGTCGGCACCACTTTTCAGTTGTAAACGCAGTCTTAGTAGATCACATGCATCACGCTCACTAATAGCACATGCAAGATTATTCTTTGCACGCGTGTTCTTGTGTCGTCTGCCATAAAGACTACTCATTCAAAATGAAATCTCAATAAATACAGCTGTAAATTCTGGGGTTGAATGTTAGACCATGCGGGCAGTTTATTGCACCTTAGAAGTGGGCTAAAAAGTAGCTGTTAATAACCCCAATGTCTTCAAGCATTCAATAGTACTCTGATTCTGAACATTTCGAAATGTTTAACTTTTAGGCTTGAGACAATGGTTAGGCTTTAAAAAGTGTATTTAAGATTATATTGGTATCTTATATTGGTACGCCCCTTTTTTCGACAAAAATAGTACCCCATGTTTTTATATGCCATCTTGGTTATTGTACAGCTAAACGTTGCATTTGTCCACATCGTTTCCGCGTAATCAAGTACCCAAAAAAAGAAACCCAAGCCTGCCTTTTTTTTAATTGGGTACGGCTGTAAAATTAATCCACTATGGGCCCAAAGAAAGTTGTGAATGCCAGCACTAAAGAAGGTGAAAAATACTATTGAGTAAAAAAACACCTCAGGGAATGCATTATCAGCTTATTGTCGTTATCTTCAGCAAGTCTTTAGTGAACTTAAAAGTGATTTGGATTTCCATTTATCCATTTAATTTGGCATTTAAATGTGTTTTGCATTGATTTTTGCCTTTTAAAAATATAATTGATCTATAAATTGTGTTTTGTGTTGTTGGACTTATATTATTTCGTTATGAAAACAGTACTTCCGTTTTGGGTACGATTTGTTTTTTGTCTCACCTTTTGAAAAGTATTACTAACAAAAACTTAAGTACCATTGTTTTTTGCTGCAAAACAGTGGCACATTTTTGTTGGTCAATTAAATTATGAACAAAAGCTCAAAAAGAGAACCAATGGATACAATTGCAAAACACTAATCATTGTTACATTTTGCTGAATACACGTTCTGTGTTCGTTGAAGTGTACGTACAAACTTTATTGTTTATTTTGTCTTAGAAGACGTTTCGCCTCTCATCCGAATAGGCTTCATAAGTTCATGCTCATAGATTTAGATTGGTCTGATCGAGTCGAGCGGCTGTTGCCAATACCTCAGTAGGCTTCATCCGTTAATGCTCATAGACTTAGATTGGTCAGATCTAGTCTAGAGGTATTTTGTGGCAGAACAATAGCTAACTACTACAAGTCGAAAATAGTCGGATTACCTCAATATTACCTCAATGCTATAATGGGGAAATTACACTTCAACGACTGTCGTTGGCTTTGACAGTAGGACTGCTTGTTTTGCATCAAAGTAAATTTTCTCACTACGAGAGGGCGAAACCATCCTTGCCCAGGCACACCCTCCTGGTTTTGGAGTATATATATTTAATGTTTTGGCACTAGCCCCTATATTAGATCTGACCAATCTAAATCCAAGACTAGATTTGATCAATCTAAGTCTATGAACATGAACTAATTAAGCTGGCACCAGCCGCTAAACTAGATTTGACCAATCTAAGTCTAAGACTAGATCTGATCAATCTAAGTCTATGAACATGAACTGATGAAGCTGACGGATGTAGTGGCACCAGCCGCTAGACTAGATCTGACCAATGTAAGTCTAAGACTAAATCTGACCAATCTAAGTCTATAAGTATGAACTGATGAAGCCTACTCTGATGAGAGGCGAAACATCTTCTAAGACAAACCAAACAGTCCAGTTGCGATCGATTGAATGCCCCGAGATTACAATGACCTTGATGAATGAGAACATTAATAAACATAGGTACAAACTTGTTACTGTTAACAGTAATGCAGATACTAATGCTAACAACGTAAATTCTGTCTTGGCTGATCGTACACCAACGTAGTTGCTTAACCGTGGGAATGATGGAGACACTTTTCTAATTTTTACAAGCCAGCACTATTAACTTCATTTTGATTTGATTTTAGGCTACTTCTGCTTTAAGTTGCTTTAAGATGAAAGTTTTTCTCAGGTAAACTCAGCATATTTGATGTGAGGATGTAGATTGTCCTTCTGTTTGACTCTGTGAACAGAAGGTTCATGGCAAAATCAGATATTTCTTATTGTCGAGAGCTCAAAACACTCGTAAACGTTTTTGTGTGTCTGTATGCGGAGTAAAACTATGGAACAAACTGGACTTACAACACAAGCAATGCCAAACTATTACTCGATTTAAACTATTATACAAACATGGGGTCTGGTTCAAATATAGAGATGAGGGTCTTTAATTTGACCTGCTGCTGTACTGTCTCAAAGTGTTAACATGTGCTCAATGTTTCCTTACCATTATTGCTATGTTGTCTATTACCATTATTGCTATGTTGTCTATTACCATTGTTGGTATATTCATTATTCCTACATTGTTGATACAAATTATTGTTACAGTGTAATAATTATTGTTACCTGTGGTAATGCCACTATGATACAACATTTGTATTATAATCCTTGAACAAAGTAAGAGTGAAACTCATGTGAATAATCACTGAATGGAAAACGGGGGGTGGGATTACATAAATTATCTTCTTCCCACTCCCTTTCAGGCAAAACTGGACAATCATGCATTACATACTATACATTACCTTTTGCACTATATAATTTATATTATTATGTGTTGTCAACTTTGTACTTTTTTATGTCATTGCCTGAAATAAATAAATAAATGAAAAAAAAAATGAATGAAAAAATCCCAACTGCAGTGAATCTGTCTACTGTCATAATGTATAAAGACATAAGAATGGCCCGCTCTCCCCTTGAACTCAAATAGCACTCAGTAGACCTCACCCCCCCCCCCCACCCCTTCCTCTTCCGCACCAAGGTCCAACAGTCTTTTTTTTTTTATATAATCAATAATACACCCATAACTGCTCACGTTGGTGGTTGCAGATTGCTTGCACCATTTGTCAGTTGTACAGTGGTTGATGAAATGCTAACCCCCCCATAAAAATACATGCATTGATTGTTTAAAAAAAACTTGGTCAATTTTGAAGGTGGGGAATGGAAAATTATTGGCAATGGGGGGACCACGGGGTGAGTAAACACACAGTAATTATTGAATATATTTTACAAACATGCATCTCACCCATTGCCGGCTGATAGTTGTGTGATACATGTAAATAGATAGATAGATAGTACTTTATGGAAGCAGCTTGGCAGATTTAAATGACACCTTATCATAAATTGTATGATTTTTTTTAAAAACATTTGTTTATTGGGTTTTTGACATATACAGTCCAGAAATACAGTTAAACACATGTCTAATAGGTACGCTGCTGCTAGAGTTCTAACAAAGACCAAAAAATGTGAGCACATTACACCAATTCTTAAATCCTTACATTGGCTCCCTGTACATCAGAGAATTGATTTCAAAATCCTCCTGCTCACATATAAATTGGTCTAGGGCCCAAGTATATCACTGATATGCTCCCACTATATAAGCCCTCTAGATCACTAAGATCTTCTGAGACCAATCTGTTAGCGGTTCCAAGAGTAAACTCAAATCAAGGGAGAGCATCATTCAGTCACTATGCAACAAATAGCTGGAATAAACTTCCTGAAGATGTCAGACTCTCCCCAACTCTGACTACTTTTAAAACTAGACTGAAGACTTTTATGTTCACCTTAGCTTTCAGCTAAATCTTTTAATCTTTTAACTTTTAACGTCTGCACTGTTTTTATTTTTATTGTCTGCATTTTAATTTTGCTTTTATTTTCTTTCATTTCACTTTGTTGTCTGTGAAGCACTTTGAGTCTGCCTTGTGTATGAAAAGCGCTATACAAATAAAGTTGCCTTGCCTTGCCTTGCCTAATGTTCTTTTTTTCTCCCTCAAAAAAAGTAACCCACAAAAATGATATATGTAAAAAAAGATTTAAAACAATAAAAAACATGCATCAGTCAAAAAAGTACAGTCAAATATTGACATGAAGCCACAGACAACTGCACTCCTGAATGTCCCAACACGGTGCATCACTAAACAAAAGCAGACAAAAGGCTCATCAATTATCTACCTTTCAATTACTTTTCAATCGGTGTTAAATTTGAGATCAGTCTCTTTTACGTATAGTATTTTTGGAAAACCACCCCATATTCCTGAGACTTCACAGAACAACCGTTCAATGTCAGCCTAATTTTATCTAATTTAAGGAAATAAAGAATATCTCTAATCCAGCAGGTGTGGCAGGGAGGCGCTGCAGCCTTCCAATTTAGCACAAGTTCCAAGTTCTTTTTAGATTTGCTAAGAGAAGAAGACAGAAGGGCTACTCCAAATAGTCCACTTAGAGGATTCGGTTCCATCTTTTCGCCAATTACCAAAGACAAAGTATTAAAAATCTCAATCCAATCACTGCACAGGGATAAGGAAATACAAACATATGTATTAAGTTAGCTGGAGACTGTTGACACGGATCACATAATACCAATATTCTGTCATTCATTTTAGCCAGCCGGACATTGATATAATAGGTACAATGTATTAGCTTGCATTGAATAAGGCTGTGTCTAGCACAAATAGAAGACTTATGAACTTAAAATCTCTGTCCAGCGCTCCTCAGATAGGGTCACTCCTAAATCACCCTCCCAAAGTGACTTAATTGAATTCAGAGATTCAGGGCATAAATGAAAACATTTGATCGTATCCATCCATGCATTTTCTACCACTTGTCCCTTACGGGGTCGCGGGGGGTGCTGGAGCCTATGCCAGCTGCACACGGGAATATGTGTAATTGATCCTTTTAAAGTCGGGAGTGGTATCAAAAAAGCATCTAAAACTGTGTTAGTCGGTAGGTTTGGAAACCGAGGAAATGTATTACAAACAAAACTGAAAATCTGTAGATATCTAAAAAGAAAGTGTTGATTAGGTAGTGAAAATGTATCTCAAAGTTGCTGGAAAGAGGCAAAAATGTTGTCAATGCATAAATCTTTAATGTTGTTAATCCCCAGACTTGACCATCTTAAAAAGTCACTATTGACAAGAGAGGGAGGGAAAGCATGCTTATCAGTAATGGGTGCAAGACTAGAAATAGTCTGTAAACCAGAATAGCGCTTAAACTGAACCCAAATTCTGAATGAAGTTTTTACAATTGGATTTTTCATAAAAGCGGAAGTTGAAGAGTGGATGGGAGAGTGAACCAGAGCCCTAAGAGATACTGGTTTAGTTGAGTAAGCATCCATAACCAGCCATAACGAAGGGGGATCAAATGCTTCATATATTTAAGAATTCTAATGTTGGTGGCCCAGTAGTAAAACATAAAGTTTGGTAGTTCTAATCTTCCTGACGATTTGGGTCTCTGTAAATATTGTTTATGTCACATGAGTTTTTTTTTATCCCAAAATCTCACAATGTAATTTACAAAAGAAGGACTGAGTGAGAAAAAGTGGTATACACTGGAACAATTAGGAGAATCACAGGAGTACATTCGTTTAAACAGAGTTGACGCGATCCACTGTAGATAAATTAAGTAAGGACCAGCGATAAAAATCTCGCTGGATTCTGGACAACAGTGGAACAAAGTTGGCTTTATAGCGCTCTGCAAACATACAGTATGTGTGACCTGGACGCCCAAGTCTGTGAAACTTTGCGTGGCAATTTTAAACGGAAAATTATGCAGAGGATATTTCTTAGCAGCAGAATTTATAGGGAATATTAAAATTTTACCCAAGTTCAGTTTGTAGTCAGACACGTGCCCAAAAGCTTGGAGAGTACCTAAGACAGCTGAGACAGAGACTGCGCTTTCCGAGACATATAGTAGGAGGTCATCTGCATAGAGCGAGACTTTCACCTGCACATTGTGTCTACATATGCCAGGAAAAAGCGAGTTGGTACAAAGTGCTTTTGACAGAAACTCAATGGCAAGAGCAAAAAGCAATTGCCTCATGGGGGGCACCCCTGTTGTGTGGAACGGTAAACGTGAGAATATTCGGATTTAATTTTATTTGCCTGAGGAGGAGATGAATATAGGAGCTTAGTCCATGAAATAAAATGGTTGCCAAAGACGAATATCTCCAGGACATAAAATAGATGATTCCACTTCACTCGGATAAAAGCCTTTTCAGCATCTATAGCAGTGGTTCTTAACCTGGGTTCGATCGAACCCCAGGGGTTCGGTGAGTTGGCTTCAGGGGTTCGGCGGAGCCTCCGCCGCGGATGTCAAGACACACCCGACTCATTGTGTAAATAAAAAAACTTCTCCCTATTGGCGTATTATGGATACCCTCAAACAATGTTCCCTCTAATTTTCCATATGCGTGAGCAAATGCAAAAACTCCTTGAGCATTCAGTGGCGCACATGTGAGCACACCTGTCCAAACCTGACTAAATAACAAATTAAATGTTTTATTATTATAATCAAATGACAGCTGTCATTTCCATGAGATTATTTTCTAATATAAGTGTTTTGGCCCACTTACAATGACAATAACAAAAAATATTGTTTTTCCATGAGCTGTGTACTAGTATTGTATGTCTGGGTGGAAAACGTAGAAAAGGAACAGATTTTGCTGTGTAAATAAATACATTATTTTATTTGATCATTTATCATTTAAAATGACATGAGAGTGGCGTTTGGATTTAGATTGGTTTCTCAAAGGCAACAGCAGAAGTCACACTGAGTTGCAGGTGTGTAATTTGTTATGAGTTCATGCACTGTGTTGGTTTTGTTCTATGAACAAGGTGATGTTCATGCACAGTTCATTTTGTGCACCAGTAAAAAAACATAGCTTTGCCTTGAATTTGAAAAATTTTTATTTTTATTTTTTTCACTAAAGAAGGGTTCGGTGAATGCGGATATGAAACTGGTGGGGTTCGGTACCTCCAACAAGGTTAAGAACCACTGATCTATAGATATCACTGCCTCTTCAGTGTTAAGAGCAGGCACATCATACAACATATTGAAAAGACGTCGAAGATTAGAATCGCAGTGCCTATTCCGAATGAACCCGGTTTGATCCGCACTAATAATAGAAGGAAAAATAGTATCCAGACGTAAAGCCAGCAGTTTGGATAGTAATTTAAAGTCCACATTTAACAGACTAATAGGGCGATATGAAGTGTATGACAAAAGGTCCTTGCCTTTTTTTCAAAAGGAGAGATATTGAAGCTTGGTTGAGCGTTTGCAGATGGCGGCCAGATTCAAAGGTTTCATTGTACATGTCCAATAATAGAGGGGCTAGCTTATTCCAAAATCTGTTTAAAAATTTGGGAGGATAGCCTTCTGGTCCCGTTTCCGTTTAATTCAATCCCGCAGCAGTAATTGAATTTAATTCAATTCTGCAGCACCTGAGTTAACACGTTAATTTTGAAAGCCCTAATATATATACTATATATTTGCAGTGACACTTGTTTTCTGGTTGAAAGTACAATTGAAATGTAATGTTCATATAGTGTTTTGTTTAATTCCCATTGAAAAATCAGTTCAATAGAATAATCAACATTGATCAATCAATTGATCTATCTTGATTTATTTAACAGGTGTGGCCCAGGTGTTGAACCGCCTTGATGGGAAACCATTTGATGATGCAGATCAGCGTCTCTTTGAGGTACGCCTCTCTCCCGTGTATCTTTAATGACTTGACCACTGGAAATGGTTTTTTAATCTATGCATTTTTTTCATAGGCATTTGTGATCTTTTGTGGACTTGGCATCAACAACACCATCATGTACGACCAGGTGAAGAAGTCCTGGGCCAAACAGTCTGTGGCTTTGGATGTAAGAATACAGCACCTCCAAGAATTGAATACTTACAGTTAAGCCCAAAATTATTCATAATGTTCAATCCAGACATTTTAACAGAGAAAATCTTTGTCTAAAATTATTCATGCAATTCATAAAGGTATATCCCACTTTATCAATGTATATGGCTATATCTCTACACTATACCAGTAGTATTACTACATGCAGCTAATAGCAGATTATATGGAAGCAGTCTATTAACTATAGAGTCATCCCTCGTTTATCACTGTCAATTGGTTCCAGACATGACCGTGATAAATGAATTTCCGCAAAGTAGCAATTATTAATCATAAATCAAGTATTTTAAAAGCTAGGGAATAAAAACCTGTTTACGACCTTCTAAATATGTTTTAACATCCATCTTCTTTCGCTTATCCGAGGTCGGGTCGAGGGGGCTGCAGCTTAAGCACAGAAGCCCAGACTTCCTTCTCCCCACCACTTTGTCCAGCTCAGAGGAGTATTTTAACTACCTCGGCAACCTCGGTCCTAGAAATTGGACAGCCCACCACAGATTCCCAGGGCACTCCTTTGTAAGTGGGATTGAGGAGGTTTTCGAAGTATTTCCTCCATCGATCCACAACGATTACAGTCATGGTCAGCAGCACACCATCCTCACTGCACACAGTGTTGACAGTGCACTGCTTCCCCCTCCTGAGACGGCGGCAGATGGTGGTCCAGAATCGCTTTGAATCCGTCTGGAAGTCGTTTTCCATGACTTCCCCGAACACCTCCCATGTCTGAGTTTTTGCCTCCGCGACCGCCGAAGCCGCACACCGCTTGGCCTGTTGGGACCTGTCCGAGTCCCATGAGCCAAAAAAACAGATAGGACTATTTCCTCAGCTTGACGGCATCCCTCACCACTGGTGTCGACCAGCGGGTTCTGGGATTTCTGCCACGACCTGTACCAACCACCTTGTGGCCACAGCTCCGATCGGCCGCCTCGACAATAGATGTACATGGTCCGCTCGGGCTCAATATCCAGTGCCTCCCTCGTGACATGTTCAAAGTTCTTACGGAGGTGGGAATTGAAGCTCTCTCTGGCAGGAGGCTCTGCCAGACGTTCCCAGCAGACCCTCACAATGCGTTTGGACCTGCCAGGTCTGTCCGGCATCCTCCCCCACCATTGTTGCCAACTCACCACTAGGTGGTGATCATTTAACATTTTAATACCTTTTAACATTAGGAGAGCCTCTAGACATGAAATAACACCCTTCAGTCACTTTTACACTTTTTTAATCCAATATAGAAGCAGTGGCCGCAGTACAGAATAGTGCGCTCTGATTGGATTGGTCAATACAACTGTGGAATTGATATTTAATAGTATTTTTAGCCATTTTATGCTTGAAAATACTTAATTTAGGACCAAAAAGTGAAGAATATGCTTTAAAAAAGATTTTAAAAATCTGTGATGTGATTGAAATTTGATACACGATGTGGCGCGGGACTACTGTTGTAATAAATTGTGCAATATTGCACTCTAAATTGTCCTATAAAATGTAAAAAAAAACAACAACGTTGTAACAACTCAACAAAGAATATTTCCATTTAACAAGGTCAGAATATAAATAATAAATAAATACATTTTAACTACGTTTAACTGTATTGTAGGTTATTTTCCAACACATTTTTTTTGGTTGCCATTTCTTTGTCAACATTTTTCCTAGAAGTCAAAACAATATGCTAAACTCAGTTTATAGATGACACTCTCTCATAAGTTTTTGTTGACAATAAGGAGAGGAAAGGCAACACAATCCCTGATCTTCCTCACAGTGTTATGTCGCCATCCAACATTACTTAACAATGAAAGTGGTTGGGTGCATCATACCAGTAAGCAGACTTTCATTTGCAGATGTATATAGAAATGATGCATGAATGAGGGATTTGGCGAGTGAAGAGATATAGAGCAGGGTTGAATAATCATTTGTGACCTAATAAGCAACTGCAGTTTTGTGCAAGATATTTCCTCGGGAAATAAAGGAAACATCACAATGATTGGCGCCCACTTGGAGGAAAGTCAAAACTTTCCCAGATGCTTATAACTAAAGTGCTGCAATTGTGATGTTCAGTATCATGGCCAAAGCTTCATGCTTCTTCTCTGTGATGCACTGGGTGAATTATTGATTTGAAAAATAGTTCAAGTGACACTGTTGTCATTATTTTTCAGGTTCTGTCTTACCACGCCACTTGCTCCAAGACTGAAGTAGACAAATTCAAGGTAAATGCCTTTTACTACGGTATTGTTATCCACTGTGAAGTCTACAGTTGACTCACAATCCATGTGTGAGTTTTTTTGCAATTTTTCAAGGCATGGATGGAGATGTATTTCAATATTCATATTCACTTGCAGCACTTGGTTTGGTTGTTTCTCTACTGGTCAGTTGGATGATGAAAAAGATAGAAGTACCATGAAAGCATGTGGTGGCTTAAGCATGGGCTAAGGGAAGCCCATTATATTTTTTCAGGAAAACAATGGGGGCACATACAGGAACTCATTAGGTTTCTTGAGCGTTGTGAGAGATGAGTTTTTTTTTTTAAAACTAAATAAAAACATTAAATAACATGGATCTGTGTGAAAAACTGGCATATTTCTCTTTCTATTTTTGAAAATATGCTAATTTAGGTGCAGATATCATCATTGATTGTATCATTAGCCTATTTACATTCAATTAATTCAGTGCACTGTTAAAAAAAAACGCTTTATGCTTTACCCCACCACCACCTTTCTCGAAAATGATTTATGGCATGATCCACTCAAGTTTTGCGTGTATTAATACGCGTACAAACTTGATAGTGCACGCAAGGTATATCTACTAAGCTTGCATGCAGAGGATTGCGTCTCTATAATGAGCAAAATAGAGAGTGCAATCCATTGAGCATGTCTGTTTTCAGTTATATGCAGAATATATGCCGATTATCGGAAAGGACAAAATACTGGGAGGAAGAAATGCAAATATAATCCTTTAGCACTCGCAATGTGATTTATCAAGGTTAAAATTGTCCTGTGGCCGTTGTTTTGCATCTATATTTAGTATGTCTAAAAGGTGAGTATTGTGGTGAGATGTGTCAACATATTAAAATATTAGACATAGGTCATGCTGGATGACTTAATGGTTTTAAAAGGACATATATTAGGCAATATGAAAAAAAAACGTCTCGCAACATGCATTTTCTTGCATCTGGATTATTCTTGACGCACCATCACACCACAGCAGCGCATCTCAGTGTGCTTCAACTAGGTTCTTTTGTCTTGATTGTGTTTTAATACAGCCAAAACACATGTACCCACAAAAGGTGGTACATATAATATTTGTGCGCTGCATATCATCAACGTGATCAAACGCCACAGGT
This sequence comes from Entelurus aequoreus, assembly GCF_033978785.1. NCBI lineage: Eukaryota > Metazoa > Chordata > Actinopteri > Syngnathiformes > Syngnathidae > Entelurus > Entelurus aequoreus. The sequence goes on along the minus strand of NC_084744.1, from coordinate 35,521,475 downwards.
TGGACCATATAATTGAAGACTTTAAAGATTCTTTATTGTCAATTCAATACATTAGGTAGAATCGATGCTATAAATGTTGAGGAAAATGAGTGTCTCCATAGTAACAGCCTGTAAAATGGGCGATCAGCACCATTTTTGCATTCTTTATCAATTATGCACGCAGTCTTACTATATCACTCGCAACATGCACAATAATAGTCCGTACGATTTTATAGTTTGCACACACGATTTAGCATGTGATATTTGAGATCTTAGTAGATCAGGCCGTTAGTTTTTCATTAGCATTCATCAATTATGTAAATGAAATATACAAGTAAACACATTTTTTGTGGCTAGTGTAATTGTTATGCAATTCAGTGAATTTGACATAGGATTCAAACACATTTTCCAAACTAACCAGATGTTAAAATTTAAGTTAAAAAAAACATAAAAATAAGTATTGTATTGGTGATGCTACCTTTCAATTGATTCTGCAAAGGATAAATCAAGGCAACTAGACCTTTCTTGATTGTTGAAGACATTTCACCTTCCATACCTTCTTTAGTTCTAAAATTTTAAATGTGATATCTCCTTATTTATGTCCCGGGTGGGTGTGTCCCCTTTAGGTGGTCACAATAGGGTTATTGTTGTTATATTTGCCCGATGTGGAAGGGGAACGGCCTATATACTACGTTCACACTGCAGGCCTCATCTATTTTGTTTCCAGCTGACTGTTTACATTTCAAGTAAAATGTGAAAACAACGTACGCAATTTACGTAACATTTAAGCAAATACGCCACAGCGTCAATTTCGGTCCTTCAGCAATCGCTATTTCTTCGAAATCAAAATATATATTCATTTATAACATACAGCCTATTATTTGCGCATTATTGCCTCGTTATGCACTGAAAACAGCAGACATGTTATGACTTTTGCTGCAGTATAGCCTGTCTAAATGCTGAATTTCATTTTCATTGGGGTTTTAGAACAAGACAGTAGCTGACATCTTGTTCATTATTTCTACTGTTTATATTTTGACATTGAATAGTTGAATCATTTTGAAACATAAACAACATGACTGCAAGTTATTTGTTATTGCATGCAATACATCACAAATGGCTATTCAGATAAAGGAAGTTAGCTAATATAATAAACCTTGTTTGTACTATTTATGATTTTTGCATTTAGAGCAGTTAGAAGTGGAGAGGGAGTCAAAGAGACAGAAATTGGCTATAAAATCTATTCAGAAAATGTCAGAGCCATTGAAACAAAAATGCCAAAGTAATGTGTGAATGAACCAAAGTAATGTGTAAATAATGTAAATAACTAGATGTGACTATGAAGTGAACACTAGTAAGGTTGTAAATACTGTATAGAGTAGGCTAACCCATGTGGTTCCTGTGGATGTGAACACAAGTTGTAATTACTGTGGTGACCAAATAACACAGTGACTGAAAAAGACATAGTGATTCATTTGGATGAATGGGGTATGTACTTTTTTCATTAAGTTGAAATCACATCCCTGCTGACCTGTAGATAGAGATAACATAAGAGCAGCAAGTCAGACATGGAGCACTCAGTTCTTCATCCAGATTGCGTCTGAATTGTGGGCTGACTTTCCCCCTCATTGCAATCCTGGCACAACAGCTCCTGTGACAAAGATTTCTACCTGAATGCGGCTCACTGTACATTAGAGCTGTGAATATTTGGGCACCACACGATTCGATTCTTGGGGGTAACGATTCGATTCAGAATCGGTGCTTGACTCAAAAAGATTCTTGATTTAAAAATCAATACTTTTTTTTTAATAACTTTGGTTGCCACTTCTATCATAACTACATTCCTCCATAAAATAGACAAGCTCTGATAAATGTTTATATTACTTTAAAGAAAACAAGCCAAGTATCCAATATTTCTTATTTCTAAAGTAAATCTGTAGAGCAGATATGGGCATCTACGTCAACAATATGATTTGCCTGAGGGGCTGGACAGGACAGATTGAAAAAAAATATATATTAGTTTGAATCGATTAAGATTTTTTTTTACAAATTCGAATCTCCATTCAAGAGAATTTTTTTGGGTTTTTTTGGGTTTATTTTACACCCCTACTGTACATAGCTTTCTTTTGGTCACAGTATATATATAAAATACAATACAGTAACTCTATACAGTGTAGAAAATATAACTTAACTCAAATACAATTTAGGACTGTTTAAAACTAAAGATTTTTGGGTGTATGACATTATTACTATTTTATTATTATGATATTAATTAAAATGGTAAATGGGTTGTACTTGTATAGCGCTTTTCTGCCTTTTTTTTTAAGGAACTCAAAGCGCTTTGACACTATTTCCACATTCACCCATTCACACACACACATTCACACACTGATGGCAGGAGCTGCCATGCACGGCACTAACCAGGCCCATCAGGAGCAAGGGTGAAGTGTCTTGCTCAAGGACACAACGGACGTGACTAGAATTTTAGAAGGTGGGGATTGAACCAGTAACCCTCAGATTGCTGGCACGGCCACTCTTCCAACTTCGCCACGCAATAATTATTACTATTATTGAAGTCACCTAGTGTATATTGACAACTTGTATTTGAAGCTGCATTTTAAATTAATGGTTGATCTATGTAGGACATCGCAGCATATCGCAATATCACAATACTGTATCTAGTTTGTTGTGTGGCCGTTTAGCCGCACAATAACCAAGATTGTATACAAAAACTGGAGCAAACTTTTGGCTGATTTTTTTTGTAAAAAAACCCAAATCTGATGAAAAGTAGGGGCCTATGAAAACTGCGATTCCACTGTACTAGTATACAGCGCTTGTACGTGTTTAACAATGAAGGGGACCTTTTAATTAACATAGTGTAGATTCGTTAGATGATAATCTCTCATTAACTTTGTTAAAAAGCAGACTTTTCTTTTCTACTTTCAGTCTTAGCATGCAATTATAGATTCCCAACATAGAATATTGAACATTTTCTCAAAATTGTGGTGTTTGACTCCAATAGCAGACATCGATGGAACCGAGCTCTCACTGCATTCTTTGTGAAAAACAAATAATAATTCAAACTGAAAAGACATTTTACATACGACATACATTTTCCCACATTTCCAAGTGAAGGCTTTTCCCCTGTGACCATTACGGCAAAATAGGAACCTTGCTTTTTCATGGTGTGACTGTGTGATCCCTTCAGCGCTGTGTTCTGCATAAACCCCCACACCCCGCATCCTCCGCCCTCCTTCCTTCTTTCATAACTGCTCTACATATGGATCCTTATTGAGTGCGCTTGACTGCAAGTGCCAGTGGCGTCAGTAAACAAACCTGGCTGGCATTTGCTATAACCGCAAGCTGTGAATTAGGACAGAGGTTGTGGACGGTGTACCTGAATGCCGAGCATTGCTGAGGGAATTTTACCAGCCACATTTGTACCTCATTCATAACAGAAATTAGATTATATTAGATTAGTTTATTTCAAAGGGGACAATGCAATTTCATAAAAACACATAACTTCACATGGTTAAAAAAGCCAGAATTAGCCAGAAGGCTAGTTTTCAGTTGTAGTCCCCTGTCCATGATGTAAAAAAAACAACAGTAAAATTACAATTTAAAAGAAAAGAAAGAGAGAGAGAAAAAAATAAAAGCACACAATACATATACAAACGATGAAAAATAAAATAAGACATCACAACATAACATTTATCTTAGCATCAAAACCGGCTCATCTTTTAGTGCTGGCAGCTGTAGGCGTTGATAAGCCACATTTTCAATTTTTTTGTGAAGGCCTTGTAAGTTGTGACCAGTTTAACCTCCTCAGGTACTGAGTTCCACACATTTGCGCTCCTTACTGACCAGGCCCACTTACTGAAAGTGCTCCTGCGCAGAGGAATATAACAGTCACCTCTGACAGAGCCTGGAGTGACACGCTCACGGCTGTTTTTTCGACTGTTAAACTCTGCCAGAGGATCTGGAGCCAATTCATGCAGTACTTTATAGGTCACTTTTAAGTCTGCAAATGTGTGAAGACTGTCCCAATTTAAAATACTCTATTTTTTTTAGAATGGCACAGTGATTATAGTGCCTAGGTTTTTTATCCATAACTTTTATTTCTTGTTTGTACTAAATTTCCAATGTTTTTTTTTGTGTTTTTTTGTGTGTGTATAATGTGTACGAGAAGTTTGATCTACTTAAATGATTATTATCTAAATAGTCAACAGAGCTAGGACAGCCCATTGTGCTCATTAGGCAACAATTCACAATGGATGTGCTTAATTGGGATCATGTATGTGAAATGTTTTTGCTTGACTAATGATGCCACATTTTTGTTCCAATCAGCCATGAAATTAAACAGTAAAATCTTGTTTTAAAATGCCCTCATTAAATTGAGCCCTCTCAGAGTCTCCTTCCCCTGACCTCGCCATTTTCCAAAATTCATTTTCAACTCATTTCCTCTTTCCCTCCTGGTGTTCCTTCCTTACTGCAGGCCGCCAACATCCCCCTTGTGTGCGAGCTGGGTATTGACATGCTCTCCTTTGATGATTTCTCCCTGGATGTTGATGCCATGATAACAGCTGCTCTGAGGATGTTTATGGAGCTGGGAATGGTCCCCAAATTTAAGATTGACTATGAGGTGAGGACTCTCTTTATTATGATCTTTGCTTTAAAAATGTTCACAACACTAAAGTCCCCACTTATGCTCAGCTTACCCTTTACTCTGCACCGCCCTCTAGACACTGTGCAGATGGCTGTTGACTGTCAGGAAAAACTACCGGATGGTTCTGTACCACAACTGGAGACATGCCTTTAACGTGTGCCAGTGTATGTTTGCCATGCTCACGGTAAGCACACACTGTTGCCAATGTTTGTTAGAGGAATATACTTACATAGTACCACGAGGACCCGAAAATTATGGGTTTGAAATAGCAATATTATAAAACGGGCATAGCACCATATTTTGAGCCCCATACATAAGCTTTCTCATAGGGAACTCCTAACCCCATTCCTTTATCCCCTATACACACCCATTTAGCACATGTACATGCACTAAAAAGATTGCATGGATTTAGTGAAACCATATTTTTAAATCGCTAGCAAATCTAAAATAGACTGTGTTTACATATCTAAATTATAGGGTAGGAAACCTTTTCTCTCTAGCATGTATGCTCTCATTTATAAATCCTCGGAGCTGGGCTTCTGTGCCTCCCATGGGGATATAACCCAGGAGCACATTAGATGAACATTAGGTCTTTTGTGGCCCTAAACAATATTTTGTCTGCGGCCCCATTTGGGTCTTTAATATTACCCATGTAACACGCTAGGGGCTATAGGGCTGACTGCAGCATAGCGAGTATTGTACCCCTCGCCACATCGTACTTCAATGTTTGCGGCTTATAAAGATGACTACCTGGGTGTTATTTCATGTTTAGAGGGATTTTTGAATGTTAAATGTATATAGAAAGTCTGCTCTAGCTATTAAAATATTAAATATATAATTTTATTTAATGTACCACGACCACACCCAGAACCAATGAACAGCAAAACACGAGGGTTTACTGTATTACTCTTGGCACCTAGGTAGGGTTGTACGGTATACCAGTATTAGTATAGTACCGCGATACTAATGAATCATATTCAGTACTATACCGCCTCTAAAAAGTACCGGTCCCCGCACCTCTTTTTTTAAACGGGCATGGCGGAGCGTCGTCGTCACGTCGTGACATTGCTGGTTTTACGATCAGAGGAGCATGTTCGGCAGCGCACAATCACGGAGTACTTACAAGCAGACACAGTGTATAGACAGAAAAGGGAGAATGGACACATTTTGGCTTAAAAACTAACGATAAAGGTGGAGCTATAACACTGAAACGCCCTCAAGAAGTGCTAGACTGGGAGGCAATTGGAGCGGCCACGGACAATCTGGACGAGTATACGGACACTGTGACCTCATACATTCAGTTCAATGAGGCGTGCATCATTCCAATGCGCACCGGGGCTTGTTATAACAACAACAAGCCCTGGTTCACACCGAAGCTCCGACAGCTGCGCAAGAAGAAGGAGGCTGCGTGGAGAAGCGGGGACCGGAGTACCTACAGAGAAGCGAAGTACCACTTCAACAGGGAAGTGGAGAAAGCTAAATCTGTGTACTCTAACTGTCTACAGGAACAGTTTCGCTCCAATGATTCTGCGGCCGTTTGGAGAGGGCTAAGGGTCCTTACGAACTATAAGCCCAAAAACCCCCAGGTAAATGACCGGACTCTCGCTCAGGGCCTCAACACACATTACTGTCGTCATGAACGGCCTTCAGCTCATCAAAGCTCTGCTCCACCCACCATCACCCTCCCCACCAACGCCAGCACTTAATTAAAGGATTTAAAGGATCAAAGGTCTCCAAGGACATCACAGGACTCCAAGAACATCATAGGACTTTAAAGGCCCTCTCCATCCAAGAGGAGGATGTACGCCGTCCTGCTTTAAGACCTCCACCATTGTCCCTGTCCCAAAGAAAGCACGGATCACAGGACTTAATTACTACAGGCCGGTTGCGCTGACGTCTGTGGTCATGAAGTCCTTTGAGCGCTTGGTCCTGCCCCACCTCAAGGACATCACCGCCCCCCTTCTGGACCCACTGCAGTTCGCCTACAGAGCCAACAGGTCTGTGGATGATGCAGTGAACCTGGCCCTCCACTTCATCCTGGAGCATCTGGACTCCCCAGGAACCTACGCTAGGATCCTGTTTGTGGACTTCAGCTCTGCCTTCAACACCATCCTCCCTGGACTGCTACGAGACAAGCTCTACCAGCTCAGCGTGCCCGACTCCCTCTGCAGTTGGATCAATGACTTCCTGACAGACCGAAGACAGCACGTGCGGCTGGGGAAGATTGTCTCGGACTGTCGAACCACGAACACTGGTACTCCTCAGGGCTGTGTACTCTCCCCCTGGCTCTTCTCCCTGTATACAAACTGCTGCACCTCCAGTCACCAGTCCGTAAAACTGCTCAAGTTTGCGGATGACAATACCCTCATCGGGCTCATCTCGGATGGCGATGAGACCGCCTACAGGAGAGAGGTGGACCGGCTGGCGTCCTGGTGCAGCCTCAACAACCTGGAGCTGAACGCCCAGAAAACAGTGGAGATGATCATGGACTTCAGGAAAGTCACAGCCCCACCATCCCCCCTCACCCTGATTGACTCTCCCACCCCCGTCTCCATTGTGGACTCCTTCCGTTTGTTGGGCACCACCATCACCCAGGACCTCAAGTGGGAGCCGACCATCAGCTCCCTCATCAAGAAGGCCCAGCAGAGGATGTACTTCCTGCGTCAGCTGAAAAAACTGAAGGTGCCGACCGAGATTCTGGTGCAGTTCTACTCAGCAATCATCGACAGCACGTGCGGCTGGGGAAGATTGTCTCGGACTGTCGAACCACGAACACTGGTACTCCTCAGGGCTGTGTACTCTCCCCCTGGCTCTTCTCCCTGTATACAAACTGCTGCACCTCCAGTCACCAGTCCGTAAAAGTGCTCAAGTTTGCGGATGACAATACCCTCATCGGGCTCATCTCGGAGAGAGGTGGACCGGCTGGCGTCCTGGTGCAGCCTCAACAACCTGGAGCTGAACGCCCAGAAAACAGTGGAGATGATCATGGACTTCAGGAAAGTCACAGCCCCACCATCCCCCCTCACCCTGATTGACTCTCCCACCCCCGTCTCCATTGTGGACTCCTTCCGTTTGTTGGGCACCACCATCACCCAGGACCTCAAGTGGGAGCCGACCATCAGCTCCCTCATCAAGAAGGCCCAGCAGAGGATGTACTTCCTGCGTCAGCTGAAAAAACTGAAGGTGCCGACCGAGATTCTGGTGTAGTTCTACTCAGCAATCATCGAGTCCATCCTCACCTCCTCCATCCCCGTCTGGTTCCCCAGCGCCACAGTCGGCATCGGCTGATGCGCATGGTACGTGCTGCTGAGAAGGTGATTGGCTGCAAACTCCCACCCCTCCAGAACCTGTTCTCCTCCAGGACCAGGAAGCGTGTGGGTCGGATCACAGCTGACTCTTCTCACCCTGGACACAAACTATTCTCCCCTCTACCCTCAGGCAGGGGACTACGGTCCGTCCACACCCACACCTCCCGCCACCTGAACAGTTTTTTCCCCTCGGCCATCAGACACATGAACAATAACAAAATCTGATAGCTCAGTTACAGCTCATGTTATTCTATTCTGTGTTATGTGTTTTATGTTGCACGATTGCGCCAAATAAAATTCCTAGTTTGTGAACCCGTTTTAAAACAATGGCAATAAAAACTCTTCTGATTCTGATTGTGATTCTGAGGAAGCCCACAATTTTTACATGTCTATGTCATTGTTTTATCGAGAACGTTTTTCATCAAGATTTAAGATTTTGCCATTTATTCGGTGGTCATAGCTTTGTGCTATGAGATGCTTATGCATAACTTTCTCTGACACTGTCACACATGGAATACACCATTTTGCATTTTTGCACTAGGAGTGTAGGTAGTCTCTGTCTTAATTTGATTAAATCTGCCTTTATATGTTATTTTACCAGTGCATTTAATTTTGTACAAAATCGAACTCAATCATCATGAGAACAGGTCACATGGAGGAGAATTTTTAGTGTTGGATGTTAATGGAACAAAATGTAGTTATTTCAGCATCGATCATCGTTGGAACGCAGCTCCTCAATTGATTCATAAATAGTAATAGTCTATGAATATGTTATGTGCTGGATTTCATAACCCAGCTGTGAAATCAGTACAGTATATGTACATTATTTAACCTTGAGTTATTTGTCACTGATTCAATAGAAATATGATTTGAAATGCTGACTTATTGGTGTGAGTTTTATTGTTAGTGTAAATGTATCTGAGTCATTGTGGTAAATGTCATGTAGTTAGACATGACTATGGGAGGAAATTATGAGAAATGGCCTCAGTGTTCTTCCTTATTCCATACTTTATGTCAGTATTTATCGTTCTTCAAATCATTGTTGGAGTAAAAGTGAATAGAGTGTGGCTGGACCGTACCTTATGATTGCTTACGATAGGTAAAATTGGTCGAATAAAAAGATAATTTTTGTTTACTCCCACAGTATAAGTAATATAATAAAACAAGTTAAACAACAATATGCAGTATTTTTACTTCAAAATGACAATTGAAAAAATTTAGATTTTTTTTAACACTGGCTTGAAAAAATAGGACAGCGTTTCTGTAATGACCATGGTGGATTCCTCAAGTCTGTATTAACGTATTCTGTTACAGTATGTTTGAAATTTGTCTTACTTAGCATTTACCACACAATAAATGGATTATTTCAACAAATGCTGATACAGTATATGCGGGACACATTCTGTTAATGTTTTTTTTTATAATGGAACCAGGGTGCAGAGGTATAAGGAGATTTTTGTTTAATTGATGTAGATTTTAAGACACAAAATTACAAAACCTATTTAAAGGCCTACTGAAACCCACTACTACCGACCACGCAGTCTGATAGTTTATATATCAATGATGAAATCTTAACATTGCAACACATGTCAATACGGCCGGGTTAACTTATAAAGTGCAATTTTAAACTTCCCGGGGAACTTCCGGTTCAAAACGCCTTTGGAGGATGACGTATGCGCGTGACGTCGCGAGGTCCACGGAAGTGTTTGGACCCTATTGGACACTCTGTTTTCTTCGACAAAATTCCACAGTATTCTGGACATCTGTGTTGGTGAATCTTTTGCAATTTGTTTAATGAACAATGGAGGCTGCAAAGAAGAACGTTGTAGGTGAGATCGGTGTATTAGCGGCTGGCTGTAGCAACACAACAAGGAGGACTTTGTTGTGTAGCAGACACTAGCGCCGGCGACCTCACCTTGACTTCCTACGTCTCCGGGCCGCCGACCGCATCGTCGATCGCTGGAACGCAGGTGAGCACGGGTGTTGAGCAGATGAGGGCTGGCTGGCGTAGGTGGAGCGCTAATGTTTTTATCATAGCTCTGACGAGGTCCCGTTGCTAGGTTAGCGTCGTTAGCAACAGCATTGCCAGGCTTCGACAGGCGGCACAGCATTAACCGTGTATTTACATGTCCAGTGTTTGGTTCGGTGTCTCCTGATAGTAGTATTGTTGATCTTCTGTCTATCCTTCCAGTCAGGGATTTATTTATTTTGTTTCTATCTGCATTTGAGACAGATGCTATCACGTTAGCTCATGCTAAAGAGCTTCGTCGATGTATTGTCGTGGAGATGAAAGTCACTGTTAATGTCCATTTCGCCTTCTCGACTCTCATTTTCAAGAGGATGTAGTATCCGAGGTGGTTTAAAATACAAATCCGTGATCCACAATAGAAAAAGGAGAGAGTGTGGATTCCAATGAGCCAGCTTGTACCTAAGTTACGGTCAGAGCGAAAAAAGATATCTCTTGAACTGCATTCTAGTCCGTCACTCTAACGTTCCTCATCCACGAATCTTTCATCCTCGCTCAAATTAATGGGGTAATCGTCACTTTCTCGCTCCTAATATCTCTCGGTCCATTGTAAACAACGGGGAATTGTGAGCAGCACTACCGCTTGTGACGTCACGCTACTTCCGGTAGGGGCAAGGTTTTTTTTTATCAGCGAGCAAAAGTTGCGAACTTTGTCGTCGATTTTCTCTACTAAATCCTTTCAGCAAAAATATGGCAATATCGCAAAATGATCAAGTATGACACATAGAATGGATCTGCTATTCCCGTTTAAATTAAAAAAATTCATTCCAGTAGGCCTTTAACTTCATAACAACCTAAAGGGTTGTCCTCTCACCATGTTGTCTATGTCAATTTAATGATACGTCAATGAAAACAAAAAATTACTATACTGCTTTAATTAATAACTAATAATATTAATAATTATACTTAAATAAAGAAACATCAACAAAGGCTTCTCTATTGTCCTCTTTCTGCTTTGTCGTCCACAAGTTGCAGACATTCTCCATGTATATTTTACGCTTGAAAGGTGTTTGTCCATCTTAAACATTCATTTATGTTCCTGCAAATTTACACACGCACATTCGGAGCGCTTGTGAACTAATGAGAGCGATCTATAGCAGTAATTCTTGTTGGTAAATGAGAGACAATGAGGGATTATCATCACACTTCAACATCTCTAACATAAAATGTTGCCTCTTTGCGAGGTCAGCCTTGCAAATTAAAATCCTTTTTGAATAAATAAAACTGAAATCAATGTAAACTAGGAAGTAAATGTTTCATTACCCAGAAAGCTTAGCACTGTAAACAGGAACCGGAAGTAGGTCTGAGCTAACAATTGTGCTGAATAAAGAGTTGATGTATTGTTACACGTTTGTCTACACAAGAAACAAACAAGTTTTGAATAGACCAGTGTTTTTCAACCTTTTCTGAGCCAAGGCACATTTTTTTCATTGACAAAATTGTAAGGCACACCATCAGCAGAAAACAAAATTAAACTCAGTAGCCGATATTGACAATAAAAAGTTGTTCTCGCAATTGTTGGATATGAATTTAAACCATAACCAAGCATGCATCACTATAGCTCTTGTCTCAAAGTAAGTGTACTGTTGACTGTTTACTTATTTCAAGTTTTTTTGCTGTTTTCCTGTGTGTAGTGTTTTAGTTCTTGTCTTTGCGCTCCTACTTTGTTGGCTTTTCCTGTTTTGTTGGTATTTTCCTGTAACAGTTTCATGTCTTCCTCAAATGCTATTCCCCCGCAACTGCTTTGCAATCAAGACTATTTAAGTTGTGCGGATGCTATCCTTCTTTGTGGGGACATTGTTGATTGTCATGTACGGATGTACTTTGTGGACGCCGTCTGCTCCACACGCTGTAAGTCTTTGCTGTTGTCCAGCATTCTATTTTTGTTTACTTTGCAGCCAGTTCAGTTTTAGTTTTATTCTGCATAGCCATCCCTAAGCTTCAATGCCTTTTCTTAGCGGCACTCGCCTTTTGTTGATTTTTGGTTTAAGCATTGGATAATTTTTTACCTGCAAGCTGCCTCCCGCTGTCGTCTGCATATTGTGATCACGACAAACAATGTTCCCGACATCTACAAAGCAATTAGCTACCTGCTGCCACCTCCTGATATGGAAGAGTATAACACGGTTACTCTGCCGAGCTCTAGACAGCACAGACACTCAACAACGGCACATATGCGGATTATAATTACTGGTTTACAAAAAATATTTTTAACCCAATTACGTGAAATTATATAATCTCCCACAGCACACCAGACTGTATCTCACAGCACACTGGTTGAAAAACACTGGAATAGACGGTGTGTGTTTAAGTGCTGCTCAGAGACAAATTTGTTTGGCGAAAATGACGGCGATGGCCAAAAAGTGGTGTGAAGTTGCAGACTTCGGACAATGTTGCGGGGTCTCGCCAAATTGGCGGGGATTGGGTGAATTTGCGTGGTTTGGCGCAATCGCAACATTGCAAATTCCTGAAGGAGCCTAAACTATGCTGTGCCTCTCTGTATGTTGTAATGTTGTAATGAGCTGGCTGCAGGCCTTTCTATTAGTTCCGCTATCTCCACAATGTTCTATAGTGACTCACTCAGCACATACCCTCCTGAACTCATTCCTCCAAGTCATGTAAACTCCATTCTCATGTTTGGAGCGCTTTCCATTTTTGAACAATGTCAATGCCCGAGCTTAAGGTAGTAACAAACGCTGAGTGTGCGTGTTTGCTTTCTTATTTTCCAATCAGACGGCCGGCTTTCAGGAGACTCTGACAGAAGTAGAGATCTTAGCTCTTATAGTGGGCTGCGTGTGTCACGACTTGGACCACCGGGGCACCAACAACGCTTTCCAGGCGAAGTAAGTGTCTCCTACCGTCTCTGCCAAGCGCACAGCCTCCTACATACTTTGTTTGTGTTTTGCCACCTGCAGCAGCTCAGCAAGAGTCAAGTGACAAGTTGTGTAAGACTTACATAAATGTCTACTCCACAAGAGTCTTGAGACAAACAGTGACATTTGTGCTACCGTAAATTTCTTTGTTTGCTTATCTTAGTTATTGATTATAGACAACGTAGGAACCAATTTTAAAATCATTCCAATTTCTAGTGGACTGAGAGACTACAAAGCAGACCTGGGAAATTATTTTGACTCGGGGGGGCCACATTGAGAAAAAAAAATGTGCCTGGTGCCGGTTGTGTGTATTCACAAAAAAGGGGAATATACAGGTTGATTCCAAAAAGATTACGCCAAAATGATCACTCAATATTTCAAAAAACGAAAAACAATAGAAAACCTAGCTTGAACTCATGTGTCGTACATAACTTTGAGTATTTATTTCATGCTTGACAAATGCTCAATATGGCCACCACCGGCAGCACGATATGAGAATTCCTCCCAAACGCGCTCCAAGATGTGGCTTGTTATTCGATCTTTCATGTCATCGATAGAAAGTGCTGTCCAAGTTAAAAGAAACGTCAGGCCGTCTTCTTCTAGTGGATTTATTACAATCTTTGCAAGCTGGGTAACGTTTGCTGTGGTATATAACGGCACACAAACAACTATCAGACATGCAGACAATATTACATACTGATAATGTGTCATGAGACATGCTCATTACAGTTGTCAATTAATCATAGCTAGATTAATTGACAACTGTAAACTGTCCACAGTGAATGTTTGTTTGTCTACATGTGCCACTGATTGACTGACAGGGATAAGCTGCAGCTCAGCCGTGACCCTAATGAGGGCAAGTAATATATAAAATGAACGGCTGTAGGGGGAGAATTGTTGATGTAGCTTTTGTATTGTGCTGGCGTACCTATTTTGTAGGCAGTCAGAGGGATTTTATACCAAACCAAACTAATAACATCAGTTTAAGTGTAGTTTGGCTGATGTGTCTCCAGTGAATGTTGAATGAGTTCCAACAACCACAGGGAAAGCAATGTTGGATGCTGATTATAATTTTTTTGTTTGTTTGTTTGTGTGTGTGCGTGTTTGTGTGCGTGTGTGTGTGTGCGCGTGTTTTGGATATGCACATGCCAGGACGGGCTCAGCTCTCGCGCTGCTTTATGGCACCTCAGCTACACTCGAGCACCACCACTTCAACCATGCTGTCATGATCCTGCAAAGCGAGGTGAGCCATCTTTCTTTTGTTCCGCTGTTCTTGTTGTTTTGTTCTCTTGGTCGCAAAGTCAAGCTCCAGATGTTCTGTTCATGCTAATGAGTGCACACAGCTGCATTTCTGCAGCACAAAGCTGTGCACATGGGGCTCATATAAACTGGTCAGTGTATGTTTTGGTCATTGAGCTTTCTTTTCATTAATGGAAAAGGCCCCCCAAAAAAACGATTGGTTTCATTATAAAATGCAAAAATTAAAAACCCACGAAACAAAAACCAGAAAAACAGACCAAAACTGAGTTTTCATTTTCAAAGTACAAGCGAGGATCATTACTACGGTACCCGTGTGCCTGTGGATCTGGCTAAAATGTCTTTGGAGGCCGACACAGAAATGATTTTAGACATGGCACAATGAGAACTGACATCTACAGATTTCTCTACCACGGGTGTAAAAATTTTAGCTCAGGAGACATGTTCAGTTCAGTTCAGTTCTAGTTTATTTTGAACATGCATACGATACAATGTAATGCATCACATATTTCCAGTTGTTTCATGACAGCACGTCTGAAAAGGAGTAGGAAGAGTAATCCTACCCCTTTTCATATTATAGCATTTTTCCCCCCATTTCCTTGTTCTCTGTTTGTTATAGAACAGTGAATAAATAAATAATAAAGAAATGATATACCATAAGTAAGTAAACACATGTTAAATACATAAATGAGGATTCTGTCGTGTAAACTGATCCATTTCCTCTTTGAATGTTTTCCAAAACACCGATATACAGTATGTTGCAATAAAGTTCGGTTCAGTTTATTTATTTACATAGCACATTTAAAAACAACCCCAGTTGGCCAAAGTGCTGCACAGACATAAGAAACAACTTGAAACAAAAAAAGACCACGTCGTGTCACATTTACATTGTAACACAAAAGGATGAATAAAATACAATAGTAAAATATACCTTAAAAGAAGTGCAGAATACATCACCTAAAATACTAAAATGTAATAAATAAATGAAAAATGTATAAAACAAAAAATGTAAACGACCAAGATATTCTGCCTAACTGGATTTGAACGCCAGGGAGTAAAATTATGTTTTTAACCTAGATTAACCTCAATGGTTTAGAGACTGGAAGGTTGTTCCACAGTCTAGGCACTGCCACTGAGAAGTCTCTATCTCCTCTGGTTTTGAGTCTGGTTTTTGGTCAGCCGGTGGAAGATACTGTTTTATTTTTGCAAGGAGTCTTAGCTTATTTAATGACAGAGCTGGTTTGTCTGTCCAGTTTAAGCAAGCTGTCAAAAGTGACTCCAAGGCTCCTTGCTGATGAGTGTCAATATGAGGACCAATAGCACTGTCATGTCCTTGCAGCAGGTTTGTTTGACCAAATACGACCATTTCTGTTTTATTTTTCTTTAAGTATAAAAAAATGGCCCCCAACCATTCTTGTACATCATGCAAACAGTTCCGCAGAGTAGTCATGGAAACCTGCGTATTGCTTACTGTTTGAAAATCACCTGCCAAACAGTGAAAAGAGACATTTTTGCTTTTTTAAAAAACAGCAACCAGGGCAAGCATGACAGGTGCCAAAATTGAACCTTGGGGTACACCATACTTAAGGGCAGAATGAGAGGTGGAGTATTGGCCTACGTTTACAGAAAATCTCTTGCTGGTCAAAAAATGACTGGAACCATTTTAGAGCTGTACCCTTAATACCCACACAAGACTCAAGGCGAGGTAAAATAATGCTGTGGTCTACCGTATGAAAAGCAGCAGTCAAATCTAAAAGCACAAGAACTGCAGACCTGAGTCCACTGCTAAAAGCAGGTCATTAAAAACTCTTAAAAGGGCAGTTTCTGTGCTATATTGTGATTTAACCCCCAAATTCAAGACTCTCATTGGAAAAAAATGCATTCTACTATTTTGCCACCACACAGTGGAATGCACTACCAACAGACCTTAAAATTCGAACTTCTCTACTAAATTTTAAACCTGCCATAAAATCTCAACCTCTACCTGATCTGAACCAAAATTGATCCCCAGCAACTCTTCGAAGCATCAAACAGGTTTATATGTGGTTATAGTGTATATATATTTATATGTGGTTATAGTGTATATATATTTATATGTGGTTATCAGTGTTGGGTTAGTTACTGAAAACCAGAAACTAGTTACAGTTACTAGTTACTTTATTTCAAAAGTAACTCAGTTGCTAACTCAGTTACATACACCAAAAAGTAATGTGTTACTGTGAAAAGTAACTATTTAGTTACTTCTTTTTTTCTTCTATTTTTTTAAAGCTCCCATTAATGCCCTTTTAGCCTTCATTTCAGTACTGTTATTGCACTGGAGAATAATACAATCTGTTGATCAACTTGACATGCATTTGCACCACTGAACTCTGCTAAGCAATGTGGTCTACATACAACACACAAAGACAAAGATATGTTTCAAAGGGAAAATGTATTTCAGGCCAGAACAAATTGACAAAAGTATTTTAAATAGCTGCAACATAACATACATAAGTAACAAACAGTATAATAACAACATAGCTGTAAACCAAGGAAGTACTTTAACTTTAACTTTACATACACAAAGCCTAACCAGACGTTTTTTTCTCAAGGAATTCTGAAACAAAATCATTTCTGAAGCCCAGATCACTACACATTTCCTCAGTTTTAGTTTAGAGGGAAGGAAAGATTGGCCTGGCCCACTAGGATCCCTCTTTATGTTTGTCAACTTTATAGTCCATACATTTAGAGTGATGTGATAATCAAACTCTCTAGAAGTCTAGAATGAAAGAGTATATAAGAGAATTGACAGAGTGTGTGTACCTTCAGTGCTGAATGATGAGCAGAGGCAGAGTTAATCCTTAAGTGGTGGTGGTGTAGGGGAAGTGGCATCGGAGTCTGTGTCTCTCTTTACTAGCTTCGTCGAAGCATGATGCTTTTTTAGCTGTTTCAGCAGATTTTAATTGCTGTTTTGGGCAGTAGATGGGATCTTTGATCCAAGACACAACTTACATTTAACTAAAATGTTATTTTCTTTGTGCTCGACAAAAGAAAAGTAGTGAGAATATCTCCATGTTAACAGACTCGAGTGCAGCTCCGCCATGATCAGACAAACCCCCCGGCCCCCTCTCCCTCCCAGACCCACACACAGAGTGCGCGTCTCTCTTCTCTGGCTTGTGACACAAGAAGAATCAGAAGGACGACACTGCAGCGCTCCAATAAAACACACTCAGATTTTCTGTTTCTAACCGATACTACATAAAAAATAACGTAAAATAAAGCAGTAACGCATCATGTAGTAACGGTAACTGAGTTACTGAATATAAAAAATAACGCGTTAGATTACTAGTTACCGCCGAAACTAACGGCGTTACAGTAACGCGTTACTTTGTAACGTGTTAGTCCCAACACTGGTGGTTATAGTGTATATATATTTATATGTGGTTATAGTGTATATATATTTATATGTGGTTATAGTGTATACATATTTATATGTGGTTATAGTGTATATATATTTTCTCATTCTGTTTTGCACACTCTTGGAGTCAACATTTGCATAGTCATGTACATAGTGTGTATATACCCCCCCCGCCCCCCCCCCCCCCCCATTTTTTGTATATATTGTTTTTCAAATCACCTGACATGTATACTATGTATATGTACTAGGGCTGTGAATCTTTGGGTGTCCCACGATTCGATTCAATATCAATTCTTGGGGTCACGATTCGATTAAAAATCGATTTTTTTTCAAATCAACACGATTCTCAATTCAAAAACGATTTTTTTCCCGATTCAAAAGGATTCTCTATTCATTCAATACATAGGATTTCAGCAGGATCTACCCCAGTCTGCTGACATGCAAGCAGAGTAGTAGATTTTTTAAAAAGCTTTTATAATTGTAAAGGACAATGTTTTATCAACTGATTGCAATAATGTAAATTTGTTTTAACTATTAAATGAACCAAAAATATGACTTATTTTATCTTTGTGAAAATATTGGACACAGTGTGTTGTCAAGCTTATGAAATGCGATGCAAGTGTAAGCCACTGTGACACTATTGTTTTATTTTTATTTTTTTCAAAAATGTCTAATGATAATGTCAATGAGGGATTTTTAATCACTGCTATGTTAAATTGTAACTAATATTGATACTGTTGTTGGTAATATTAATTTTTGTTTCACTACTTTTGGTGTCGTGTTAGTGTCTCCTCTCAATTGCTCTGTTTATTGCAGTTCTGAGTGTTGCTGGGTCGGGTTTGGTTTTGGAATTGGATTGCATTGTTATGGTATTGCTGTGTATTGTTTTGTTGGATTGATTAATAAAAAAATAATAAAATAAAATAAAATAAATAAATGAAAAAATCGTTTAAAAAAAAAAAGAGAATCGATTCTGAATCGCACAATGTGAGAATCGCGATTCGAATTTCAATCGATTTTTCCCCACACCCCTAATATGTACATAATTTATCAATTTTTTACGTATTTTTTTTATATGCATGTTACAGGTTATATATCTTTTATTATTGAATGTATCAAATGTGATGAATATGGACCACAATGGAAACAAGCCTTTTGGCTTTTTGTGCCATCCATTTGCCTTTTTAAAGCATTACATGGATTCAATTCTTTAAGACGTCAATAAACGTCTCAATCAATCAATCAATAAAATTCAAAACCAGACTGAAAATTTGAGTCATTTGAATCATTTGAGTTAAGATAAGAAAGAAGTTGATCATAAACACGCTTCTCTAGGACCTTGGATAAAAATGGCAACTTTGTAATTGGTCTAAAATTTGATAAAATATTGGGGTCAAGGTTATTCATTTTAATTAGTGGCTGGACCACAACATGTTTTCAGGAGGTTGGGGAAAATCCACACCTCAGGGAAGAATTTACTAGATATTATAATATATAATACAAGGCTCAATAGAGTTAAAAACATTTTTAAAAAGCCGACATGGGATAATGTCCAGTGGACATGCAGAGGGTTTTATGAACTTATGTTTTTAAGTAAGGGCTCAAAACACTCGAAGGAATTAAGACATGTTTCCACTGAGACTACAGCAGCGGGAATGGACAGTCTAATTATTGACATTTTCTCTGTGAAAAATGTCAAAATTTGTTCGCAGAGAGTAGAGGAAGGCACCACACTGTTTGACTTCAGTGGATTAATAAGCGAGTTCAAAGTGTTAAATTGCACCTGTGGTTTGTGGCTATTGTTAGACACAAGATTAGAAAAATGGGTGCTTTTTGCTACTTTGTCAGCCCTTTGATAATCTACTAGACTGTCTTTTTTTCCACTTCTGCTCAGTGCGTGGACAGGCACGTCTGAGCTGGCGGGTGGTCTCGTTCAGCCACGGCTGCGTCATTGGTTTGGTGCGTGTCTGTTCGAATGGGGCCACTGCGTCCAGGGCAGAGTTGAAGTCCAATATGTTTGCAAGCTATCCTGTAGCTATGATCACAATCGTTAGTCGGGAAATTAAACATTTTTTGGTCAAAACTGAAGTGTCGGGAACGTCAGATTGTTTTCTTTGTAATACTTTGTAATTCCCAATGTAGAAAAAGCACATTTTGAAAATGTACATGTCACAAATAATCTTCCTGTCAAAACACTTAAAGTTAGTTGAAAATTCTGAGTAAAAAAATTGATGCAGTTGCAAAAACACCATAATAGACACGCACCTGTTAAAAGGTTCAAAGCTCACACTAAAACCGCCTTATTGATGAATTTCCCTCTTGAGAATTTAATGAGACAGAGAGATTATGCCAAAGCGGCCGCAGTAAAATCAGGCTCATTGGCAAATTAAAATACTGTAAGTCAATGTTTGCTAATGACTTACCCTCTGCTTTGAATAGCGCCTAAAACAAAAAAAATTGCCTTAAATATATGCAAAGCTAACTAGTGTTTTTGGGTCGTGACATAAATGTGTTTCTACACCTAGACTTAACTTATCCATAGCCGGTGAGCCCATACAACAAGTAGACAAATCAAAATTGATGGGCATTATCATAGATTGTTAACTATCATGAACTTGGCACTAGGAATTTTCAAAATGGGGTTCCAGGGACCCTATCTAGTCATAAAAATGGGGTCCCAAAGTAAATTTTTGGGATCTCACTTTTTTGTAAGCGGTTTGAAAACAAATGATAAATGTATGCAATATCCTGTTATATCCCACATTCTATATTGTGTTTTGGAAAAAGGTTGTCATAAACATTACTTAATTCATTAAAAAAAAGAATACAAAAGAAAACAAATTGTTATGCATATGTAAATGTATTCAGTTCTAAACATTCATTCACTTTCTTCTTTCCTTCATGGATCTAAACTTTACCGTTGCCGGTATTTTTTTAATATATTTTTATTGTCATATTTTCAGAATGCGTTTGTTCTATATTTGGCCAAAGTAAGACAAAGAAAACACTCTGAAGTTGTCTTTATTTTTTAGTTTTAATTCCATGATTTTAATAGTCCGGCCCGCGTGTGCACAGATTTTCCTCCATGCGGCCCCTGACCTAAAATTAGTTTGACACCCCTGCTCTAACACAAGGAGCGTACATATTGCACACTAAAAAGACTACACTATGTACAAATAATAGACACTATTGTGACACCTATTTTGCACATGAAGAAAAAACGACCTAAATCAAATCACCAAACAGAAATTAAACAAGATTAGTTCCCATTTGAGTCTTAATTCTTCATCTTACAAAGATGTTTTGGACCTTTTCTGTACCAAGTTCCATAAAAGGCATACTTGGATGGGATTGGTGTGGACAACACTTGGGCCCTCACCTCAAACACATGTCTAAGGCCCCTTCTACCGGCTAAGGTTAGCTAGGATAAATCCCACCTAACCTTATCCTTGTCCACACACACACAATGGTCGTTTAAGACCCTCTCCCACCCTCCGTCCGTCCGCAGAAAATGCGCACGTCATAGTCCCCTCCAGTGTTGCTTTGTGTGCAAGTTCTTAAATTTAACTTATCTGAACAATATCCAGTGTTGTGGTATTTCAATTAACTGGAATCCAGTGTGCTGTGTGGCCCTATTGTAATGAATCACACCTGAGCCATCATAAATTAATCAAATCTTTATTAGACACGTGAAAGGAAACAATGTGATTAAGAACATTTTACATCAGTCAATCTCGGGATCTAGATATCTGGTCAGGACACTCCTCACTCTTTTGCCTTCACCTTCATTGTCCATTCGTTTTTGGTGACTTTATATACTCTGGACCTAGACGTTGAGTCCGCAACATCCATGGCGGACAATAACTGATACAGTCTGCTTTGCCAGTCCAAATGCATTCAATGTTTCCGTAGTCTTCCCTCGACGGCCAGGTAATACAAAGCACACGCTACCTTTTTTTATCACATCCACGGGAGCCCACACTCTCGTTGTCTCTCCTCCGACAAATGGACAAAGTTTTTCCGTAAGTAGAATCACAGCTGACCTGGACATTCGAAAGTTCTCTTGCTGTCTGAGAAGTGTTGTATCCCAAATAGCTGCAATCACTTTCTCTTAAGGTATTATATGAGTCCATACAAAGCTAAAAGGCAGAGCTTCAAGAAATAGACCCGTAATACCCGTATAAAAAATTATCCAAGGAGGGAACCTTAAACGATGGTTTAGTGTGGCTGAAACGGGGCTTAGGCTAAATAATTATTTGTTTAAGGGGTTATCCGGCTTAATGTAAAAGTCGTAGAATTTCTGACCTTTTGACCTATATTTCTTGTCTATTAAGAATGTCTGCTCATTTTCAATTATCTTCTATTTTGTGCCATTGAATGGACCAGTTGTGGGACAAAGGTAAATATGGAGTTATGCCAACCTGTCTACAGAATGTTTAGATTTTCCAAATATGACTAAGAGATACGAGGTTGTTTTGGAACAGACAAACCAAAACAAAACAATCATGACGCACGAGATAAAAAACAGTGACGCACAAGAGACGTATAAAAAATGGCAGAAGACCGGGACTCGAGAGTGATTTTGGCTTGTGTGTGTCTTGTTTGCTCCGGAGTACATGTGGTCTGTCTGCACGGACAACTCAATTCAACCTGCACTTCTGATAATGGGTAAATAAATTTGTTGTACTAAACTACTTTTGTTGCCTGCTTAAGCTTCGGACAATCCACTACACAAATTGCCGTCAATTTGTGTAGTGGATTGTCCGAAGCTTACTTATAAATAAAACCACTACACAAATTGGCGTCAATTTGTGTAGTGGATTGTCCGAAGCTTAAGCAGGCAACAAAAGTAGTTTAGTACAACAAATTTATTTACCCATTATCAGAAGTGCAGGTTGAATTGAGTTGTCCGTGCAGACAGACCACATGTACTCCGGAGCAAACAAGACACACACAAGCCAAAATCACTCTCGAGTCCCGGTCTTCTGCCATTTTTTATATGTCTCTTGTGCGTCACTGTTTTTTTATCTCGTGCGTCATGATTGTTTTGGTTTGGTTTGTCTGTTCCAAAACAACCTCGTATCTCTTAGTCATATTTGGAAAATCTAAACATTCTGTAGACAGGTTGGCATAACTCCATATTCACCTTTGTCCCACAACTGGTCCATTCAATGGCACAAAATAGA
Organism: Entelurus aequoreus; assembly: GCF_033978785.1. Taxonomy (NCBI): domain Eukaryota; kingdom Metazoa; phylum Chordata; class Actinopteri; order Syngnathiformes; family Syngnathidae; genus Entelurus; species Entelurus aequoreus. Next base: position 35,498,783 of record NC_084744.1, on the reverse strand, counting down.
AGAGAATTGAAAATGAGCAGACATTCTCAATAGACAAGAAATATAGGTCAAAAGGTCAGAAATTCTACGACATACCCTCCTTCCAGGGTCCTAAGACCCTGGACCAAAACAATTTCTGATGTAGACCACTAACTTAAATCTCTACCACAGATAGAGGCAAAAACCTCAATGTTTTTATACGAGGCAAAAATTCCGTCTATGACCCTCCTTCAGAGCGATCGCTGTTACCAGCCTGCAGTAAAACCATCTCACAGAACACAATTAGTGGCCTACCCTTTGATTTAGTAAAGGAATAACAAATACTTTGATCATGAACATAATTAGATGAATGTATATAGACTTATGACTGTAAGACATTTGCAAAAATATTTTTCCCGGCATTTGCAATGAATGTAGTTACCAATATCGTTAATTACCAATTGATTTTGAACACACAACTGAATTTCGTATGAGTCCATGTTCGATTAGTGCTCGTATAGATGGCTCGGTGATGCCTCAGGCTGGTGGCCTGCCGACACCTCGTTGGGCTTTTGGCTGCCTTGGTGAAGAAAGAGATCCACTCAAACAGTCTGTCTCTGTCTCTTCTTGGGGTGTGGCCCAGTCCATTTGGCAGACTGTGCAGTGGCATGTCCGTGCTGGCCAAAATTGGGGAAAGCTGAGAAAAAGTATGGGGCGTTGGGGCTTTGGTCCAGACCCTTGGCTTGCTTCAAGGCCTCCTTGCCGCTTCGGCACTCCCGACACCTCCTTCCACAGCTGCTGGAGTCCCGACAGACACATATTGGTTGGCAACCTTAGTCGTTCTCGTCATCGCTGGCAAGGTGTTGTCTCCCGTCTCGGTTCCTTCCAGTCAGGTATCGGGTGTTGGTCCTGGATTGGCTTTGACCGTGCCCCTCTTGGCGAGTGCAAGGGAATCTGGGGTGGCTGCTTTCATCCTCAAATCTGCACAGAGGAACTGGCACACAAATTCTACATTTTGCAAACATACCATTTTGGTCTCATGGTCTTTCCGCCTTCCTAGGAAGCTGCTGGTCCTGAGAAGTGCTGATCTTGTGACTGAAGATGATAACCTGTTTTCTTAAAATGGGTGCCGTTGTTTGACCTAATCTTTTTGGGGAAACCATGTCGGGATATTAGATCATTCACAAAACATTTAATTACTGAATTGGCATCCTCCTTTGAGGTTGGGGTTGCTTCCGCCAACCACTGCAATTGTCAATCTAATTCATTACGTTCCTTAATCCTTGTACCGGATTGATCATATCAATTAAATAAAACCTCAACACGCTCAAACTTGACCCAATCCAAACTCACCTCCCCCCTCTGTCCCTCTCACAAGGACAGTGTTAGTCGTAGTAATAGTAATAGTAGTAGTAGTATTAGTAGTTTTCAATTCAACCTGCACTTCTGATAATGGGTAAATAAATTTGTTGTACTAAACTACTTTTGTTGCCTGCTTAAGCTTTGGACTTTCCACTACATAGACAGGGCCTAAATGTCTATGAAAAAGGATGCCACACTCTCTGCTTTAATGCAGTAGAACCATGTGCTTCCTTCCAGCCATTCCACAAAGAAAGGTAAATATTAGGGGTGTAACGATACACACAAATTTCGGTTCGGTACGTACCTCGGTTTAGAGGTCACGGTTCGGTTCATTTTCGGTACAGTAAGAAAACAACAAAATATACATTTTTGGATTATTTATTTACCAAATTTGCAAAATCTTCCACCAAAAATATTTTTCTTAGTGGAATATTTGATGTGAAGTAATCAGAACCTTGGATAGGTCAATAATTCATAATAACATTGATTTTGATTCAATATTATGTTTTGAGCAATGACAGTTTGAAAGAGAAAAATACAGCTTTGTTTTATTAGTCAACATTGCAACTTTTTCTAAATTACATTTAACCTTTAAGCTTTTTTACTTCACTTTTGTTATGTTTTTGTTTATTTTAATAGTATTTTTAGAATGTGCCGTGGGCCTTTAAAACATTAGCTGTGGGCCGCAAATGGCCCACTTTTGACACCTGCTATAGATAATAAAAAATGTAATCTGATAATTCTATGGATAAAAAGCAGAGCCTGGCAACGCATGCGCGTTTATCATAACTCTCTCGCTCTCTCTGTCTCTGCCCCTCTCTCACGAATGCTGCTGCACGCACAATTTGTTTTGTTTTTAACCCCTTCTTAACCCTGAACGTACATTAAAAATACACGCAACCCTAACTCAAAATGCCGGACATTTAAGGCATTTAAGAAACTCCGCCCTGACAGCTCCGCAAAAGAGGACATGTCCGGTGAAAAGAGGACGTATGGTTAGTCTATCGTAGCCCGTTAGCTGCTACTTAATATGTCCGTGTGGAAACTCGTTCGGTACACCTCCGAACTGAACCGGAACCCCCGTACCGAAACGGTTCAATACAAATACACGTACCGTTACACCCCTAGTAAATATAATAATGAAAAAGTAATATTAAAGTAATAAATAAATAAATGATTGTCAGAAACTGACAAAATTCCCACAGATACACTCTATGGTCGTCTCAGAAGAGTGTAATCTGTTGCAATGGAGGGGACCAACTTTATATGTCTTTCCATTTAGTTATTCTATAATGACCATTGTATCCAATTACTTCATACATGTGTCAGTTATTCTATAATGACCATTGTGTCCAATTACTTCATACATGTGTCAGTTATTCTATAATGACCATTGTGTCCAATTACTTCATACATGTGTCAGTCATGCTTCTAAGGAAAAAGATGTGTGATGATTGATTGAACAATTCTAAATAGTAGTAAGTAGGGCTGGGCGATATGGCCTTTTATTAATATCTCAATATTTTTAGGCCATGTCACGATACACGATATATATCTCGATATTTTGCCTTAGCCTTGAATGAACACTTGATGCATATAATCACAGCTGTATGATGATTCTGTGTCTACATTAAAACATTCTTGTTCATACTACATTAATATATGCTCATTTTAAACTTTCATGCATAGAGGGAAATCACAACTAAGTCAATTTAGCAAAACTGTATCTATTAAACAGTTATTAAGCAGTGGCACAAACATTCATGTCGTTTCAAAACAAGCTATTAGTGCACTTTTGTGCATGATGTCACTAAGATGACATATCAAAACACCACTAAATGAAAGTGCACGTTTTGTACCGAATGCCACTACAATAGTTTAAAACAAAAAAAGTGCACTTTTGTGCGCATGATGTCACAAGATATTTCAATAACTGTCAAATAAAAATGAGCTGCATAATAGGAAATCAAATAGTGTATGTCCTTCGCTATGTGGTAGGTTACTGTGGACGTTATCTCCTTCTGTTGTTGACTATTTGTTTCATACAGTGTTGATGTGGAAATGGAAGACGCCAGGCTCAATTGGGTCAGTGCATTTTGTTGGTGTGGCGCTGGCCGAGATGTTGACATGCAGAGTTTCAAGCACTCATCATTCTCTAGCGGGTGACTTTTCAAAAGCTACACATTAGTAGTGCTGCTACTTTTTGTAGCAACGCTTTTGCCGCATACTTGACGTATTACGGTTGTCTGTTCAACATCTTCCCGCTTGAAGCCAAACCACCGCCAGACGATGGACCCTGTGCTGTTTTTCTTGGGAATTAATTCTTCTTCCTTCATTTGTTACCAGATTCGCACCTTCTTTCTCTCGTATTACCACTCGCACCGCTCCGCTAGCACCACAGCTAACGTTACCCAATACCGCTACCTCTCGGCTCCGCGGGAGCGTATGACGTTGCACGCGCGACAGTATGTTACGTATGTAAGAAGGTGCGCTTGTTTTATGTCTCTGTGAGAGGGAGAGACAAGAAAGAGTGAGAAACGCCTGTAGTGTAATGCCCCTGGCAAAATACAGCCTATCGCTTGAAACGATAAAAATAGAAATTGCACAATAGACATTTTTCTATCATGCCCACAATATGTATCGGCCCAACACTAGTAGTAAGCAATGATCATAATAATGCTGATATTGATGGTAATTTGATTTCCTTACTTTGCAGTTGAATCAATTTGGTGCATCGTTGTGGATATAAGACATAAATAATTTGCTGTGACATTGTGTTTGTAGTTTTTTTATATAGTTACATCTCTCTTTCATGCACAAAAATTAGAAAAGCTTAATGGTGTTTGCACAGGAGAGCAAACATGCAGCAACTGTAATATGTGAAGCAAGTAAACAAATACATGCTGCCCTCAAATCAATGCAATTACTGAGGCAATAGATTTAATGGGAATTGGTTGAGAGCGAGAGAGACATTTTAGCAGGTGGTTGGGTTTTTTGCAAAGATGTAATTAAAGACGGTTTGCAGGAGCAGTTGAGCAGCAAAGGCTTAGTCGCAGAGGTTGCGGCTGCTTCATTATCCTGGTGCTGACAACAAACTAAGCTGACAAATGTTTGCTTGGAATATCATAATAGTTCCTCTTACTACACTGCTGTTGAACTAGAGCTTTCCTATTAGCATATAAATGAATAGTGTAGCTAATTCAAAGATAAGACGAGGCTCAAGTTGCGATCATGTCACTTCATCCCATTGTGTGCTTTCTAACACTCCCATCCTTCTTGCTTTGCTTATTAGTGCCACCCTTCCCTTCAGGAGAACGTCACGAGTTCTTTATGAATGATGCTGCTGTGTGGTGATCACTTTAAGTGATGACTGCAATTACAGACTTGAGAGAGTTGAGAAAGTAAACCAATCAAATGAAATGGATGACAATAAAATGCAGCTTTTAACGTCACTTCTGTCGGACTCTTAAGTGCATCCCTAATGTCGGCTTGTAAACTGGCCATTACACCAAATCTGTGCCATTTGCGTCCCCAGCAAATAAAATGTATAAACGCATTGTGAATGTACTTTTTCATGATGCAAAGTGTCCTGCACATTGTTCACATATAATAAATACAATTTAAAAGCATGAATTCAACTACTGTACCATGAACACTGCAAAAATACTATTTGTTGCTTATACCGCTTCCTAAAATTAGACCATACACTGAAATGTTTAAATATTTTTCATCCTTCAGAAATGTTACATTTTTATACTCTAACAATACTCCTTATTACAACTATAAAAAACACGTTGTTAAAATTCACACCTCAGTCCCAGCGTTTTCATACAATTACCCCTTTTGGAAAAAATGGTGCAAATGGTGCACAGGAAGTGGCATAATTCAGATTTGTTCATTTATTTTTCCAGTATAGTCGATGATATTCCAATATTTTGAGTGGCGGGAGGTAGGGATGATGTTTGATAAGAAATTATCGAGTTCGAGTCTATTATCGAATCCTCTTATCGAACCGATTCCTTATCGATTCTCTTATCGAGTCCAGATAGGTTGTTGTATATGGAAAAAAACACACAATATTTGGTTTAACAAAAGCTCACTTTTATTATATAAGAAAAAAATAAAATCTAATAAATAAATATTGACTGTTACCCCCCTAAAAAAATTAAATAAAATAAACAAATATTGACTGTTATTACCCAAAGTATACTAAGTGGGATTTTTCAGAAAAACAAGTATATACAGTAACACAAAAACAACCTGTCTCTGTGATCACTATAGACATTAGACATTAGACATTAGACAAACTTTAATGATCCACAAGGGAAATTGTTCAACACAGTAGCTCAGTTACAATGATGGAAAGGACAATGCAGGTATAAATAGACTAATATAGATTTAAAAAATCTAACATATATACGAATATATACATAATATGTGTACAGAGTAATTTATATACAGATATATTATATTATGTCTATAACATATATACAATATAAACCAATGACCATGTACAATATTACAGTATATACAGTCTATATGACAGCAGCAGCATAAAATGGAGAGTAGGTCCAGCAGGAAATAGAAAATAGACATTATAAACAAAGAGAAGTAGCTAACATGTCAGGTGTCAGGTAATAGGCAGATGTCATCTATTGCTGTATGGCGAGTGATTATACAGCTGGATGGAGTGTGGAATGAAGGAGTTCTTGAATCGCACAGTGCGGGAAGGAAGTTGAAGGAGCCTGTTGGAGTATGAACTCCGCTGTCCCTTAATTGTCAGGTGGAGTGGGTGGGAAGGATTGTCCATGATGGCCAGCAGTTTGTCCAGTGACCTCCTGTCCCTCACTGACACAAACGCCTCCAATTGCGTGCCAATAGTTTGGCCGGCTTTCCGGATCAGATTATCAATCCGGTTTGAGTCCCTTTTGCTGGTGCTGCTCCCCCAACAAACCACTGCGAAGTACAGTGCACTGGCCACAACAGACTGATAAAAGATCTCCAACAGCTTGCTGCACACATTGAATGACCTAAGCTTCCTCAGGAAAAAGAGTCTGCTCATGCCCTTCTTGTAAACAGCTTTGCAGTTGTCCTTCCAGTCCAGTCTAGTGTTCAAGTGGACTCCCAGGTACTTGTACTGCTCCACCACTGCCACCTCCCGGCCCTGGATCTTGATGGGCTCCACCGGGGTCACTCTCTTCCTGAAGTCGATGACCAGTTCCTTGGTCTTGTCCACATTAAGGACCAGATGGTTCGCCTGAGACCACTCCACAAAGTCAGCGATCAGTGTCCTGTACTCCAATTCCCGTCCCTCTCCGATACACCCGACCACAGCAGAGTCGTCAGAGTATTTCTGCAGATGGCAGGACCTGGAACTATACTGGAAGTCTGAGGTGTACAGGGTGAACAGGAAAGGAGACAGGACGGTCCCCTGTGGAGCACCTACACCACTGACCACAGTATCCGACACGGAGCTCCCCAGTCGCACAAACTGGGGCCTGTCAGACAAGTAATCAGTGATCCAGGAGACAATGGATGAACTGACACCCATCCTGAGCAACTTGTCACTCATCAGAATTGGCTGAATAGTGTTAAAGGCACTGGAGAAATCAAAAAACATGATCCTCACAGTGCCCTTCCCACCATCCAGGTGAGAGTGAGCATGATGCAGCAGGTAGATAACAGCATCGTCCACTCCTACATGGGGCTGATATGCAAACTGTAGAGGATCCAGGGAAGGAGCCACCAGTGGCCTCAGCTGATCCAGCACAAGTCTCTCGAGGACCTTCATGACCTGGGACGTCAGGGCTACAGGTCTGAAGTCATTTGAGCTCGATGGGATGGGCTTCTTGGGCACCGGCACTATGCAGGATGTTTTCCATAGCACTGGTATCCGTTCTAGCTTCAGACTCAGGTTGAAGATGAAGTGCAGGATCCCAGTTAGCTGAGCAGCGCAAGTCTTCAGGACCCAGGGGTTGACTCGGTCAGGGCCTGCTGACTTGGCTGGATTGACTTTCTCCAGCTGCCGTCTTACAAGTCCAGGTGTCAGACACACCGGGCTGGCTTTCTCAGTGGGGGTGGAAGTGGGGGAGGGGAGAGGGGAGAAGGGGGAAAAAACGGCTGTGGCAGGTAAAAGAGAAGGAGGGGGAGGTGGAGGTGTGAGAACAGGAGTAGTGGGGGGAGGGCCAGTAAGGGGTGCGTTGCTAAATCTGTTGAAAAACAAATTCAGCTCGTTGGCTCCATCTGCACCCCCATCCAACAGTTTGGCTTTATTGTTGAAGCCTGTGATGGCCTTCATACCTTTCCAAACCTCACGAGTGTTGTTTTGTTGGAGTTTAGCTTCAAGCTTCCTTCTATAGGCATCTTTCCCTTCTTGAAGATTAACTCTGAGCTGCCACTGAATCCTCTTCAACTCGTCCCGATCACCGGATCTGAAGGCTGGCTTCTTTTTATTTAGCAGCACCTTTAGCTGGCTGGTGATCCAGGGCTTGTTATTTGGGTAACAGTGGACAGTTTTTGTCGGGATGATGGAGTCCTCACAGAAATTGATGTACTCAGTGATGCAGTCTGTGATTTTGTTGATATCTGTCCCGTGAGGCTTACACAGTACTTCCCAGTCTGTAGTCTCAAAGCAGTCTTGTAAGGCTATGCCAGCCTCAATGCTTCTCATTTGCACTGATTTAGTTGAGATGGGCTGCCTCTTCACAGCAGGAACGTAATGAGGTGTTAAAAGCACCAGATTATGATCAGACCGTCCCAAGGGGGGCAGGGCAGTGGCGCTGTATGCATCTTTTGAATTAGCATACAGTAGGTCCAGAGTTTTATTTTCCCGTGATGCACAGTGTACATATTGATGGAAAGTGGGTAAAATAGAGTCCAGAGAAACATGATTAAAGTCACCCGAAATGAGAATGAGGGCATCGGGATGTTTGGTCTGTTGCTTAGCAACAGCGGCGTGAATGGTGTCACAAGCAGCAGTTTCGTCAGCAGAAGGAGGAACATACACTCCGATGAAGATTACAGAAGTAAATTCCCTTGGCAAATAATATGGCCGAATTCCAACAGCCAGAAGTTCAATGTCCGGCGTACAAACACACTCCTTTACAGTAATATGAGCATGATTACACCACCTCTCGTTCACAAAGATGGCAATCCCGCCGCCTTTTTTCTTACCGCTAAGGAGTGTGCTTCTATCCGCCCGTGAGGTTGTGAAGCCGGGTAGAGACGCGCTGTGGTCCGGGAAGTCCACGTGTAGCCAAGTCTCCGTAAAGCACATGATGCTGCACACGGCGTACTCCTTTTGAGTTCGGACGAGCCCAAACAATTCGTCCATTTTGTTCGCCAAAGACCGCACGTTCCCCATGAGGACAGAGGGGATTGCAGGCTTAAATTTCCTTCTGCGCTCCTTCATCTTTATGCCGGCACGGCGTCCCCTGCGCTTTTTCCGTACTTCCACGGGAAGGTCCGGCCGCGTTCCCCATAGCGCTGGTAAGGAGAGCGCAAACAGCTCCTCGCGGGTGTAAACAAATGGTCTGCTGCTCCGCTGATCAAAGCCAAACACAAAACGGCCCGAAAAGAAAAAGAAAAGTAACGAAAACACACAAAAGCGCCCAAGAACCATAATTAGTGGTTTATGGAAGGTAAGAGATTAAAAAAAGGCAAGAAAAGTTAAGAATAATACCAAAAATACGGGGCATTTCTGGTCGGGACGGGATTCGAATAAAGAACCAACTCTTTTTCTTTACTATAGTGGTCTCAATAACGGGTACCGGTTCTCAAAAAGGGATCAGAGTCTTATCGAACAACCGGGAAAACCGGTTTCGAGTATCATCCCTAGCGGGAGGTTGAATTCTCAGCATTGTCCTGTAACCGAAATGTATTTATTTTTGATTGATTGGTGTCAGTTTATGTCTAGCATGCATACATCATCATCGGCAGCTCAGTCTCGAGAGACCATACTGATGCGCGTCTGGAGTCTTGTCATGTTGTTTGGCATCGTCTGCTATGGCTGCGCAGTCCGATCTGTGAGTGACAGTCTTTATTGCAGTTTGTGCAAATGAATAAGGTGGCCTGGGTTTGAGGGGTTGCTGCAGTGCACTTCCTGCGTCTCCTCTTCTCTGCTGCAAGCCGATCTCTTGCCACCTCAGCTTCTGCACTGCCCTTGTGGACAGTCTGACGCCAAGCATTTCTGTCCATGGCCTGTACCTCCCAGCTGTCAGGAGAGATGTTGCATGCTTTCATGTCTCTTTTGCAGACGTCCTTGAAGCGTAGTAGGGGGCGACCAGCTCGTCTGGTGCCAATGGTCAGTTGTCCATACATGATGTCCTTAGGTAGTCTTCCATCCTCCATCCGTCGGACATGGCCGAGCCAGCGGAGACGGCGTTGACTCAGCAGGGAGTACATGCTGGGGATCTTGGCGCGCTGCAGGATGTTGGTGTATGGGATGTGGTCCTGCCAGCTGATGTTGAGGATGCGCCTGAGGCACCGCATGTGGAAGGTGTTGAGCCGACGTTCTTGCTTCATATAGGTGGTCCAGGATTCACTTCCATAGAGAAGGGTGCTGAGAACGCAGGCCTGATATACACGGATCTTGGTGTGTTCTGACAGCGCTCCGTTCTCCCACACTCTCTTGGTCAGTCTAGCCATGATGGTATTTGCCTTTCCGAGACGCCTGTCCAGTTCGATGTCCAGTGAGAGGTTGTTGCTGATTGTTGATCCCAAGTAGGTGAACTCGTCCACAGTGTCCAGTCTGATGTTATCAACTGTGATGGAGGGGGCAGTACTGATGTCTTGTGCACTGATGTTGGTCTTCTTCAGGCTTATTGTGAGCCCAAACTGCTTACAAGCATCGGCAAAGCGGTCAGCCAAACTCTGAAGGGCATCCTCTGTGTGAGTCATGAGGGCTGCATCATCAGCAAACAACATCTCCCTGATGAGAACTGTCCTGACCTTGGTCTTAGAACGCAGTCGCGCCAGGTTAAACAATCTCCCATCAGACCGGGTGTGCAGGTATACACCATCAGTGGAGGAGTCGAAGGCGTAAGACAGGAGCAGGGAAAAGAAAATCCCGAAAAGGGTTGGTGCAAGTACACAGCCCTGCTTGACACCACTGTTGATACAGAATGGTTCTGAGGATGATCCGTCATACAGGACTGTGCCCTTCATGTTGACATGGAAGGAGGTCACCATGCTGCCGAGCTTTGGGGGGCAGCCAATCTTCTCAAGGAGCTGGAATAGGCCTTCCCTGCTGACCAGATCGAAGGCCTTGGTGAGGTCTATGAACATCATGTAGAGTGGCTGGCCTTGCTCTCTACTCTTTTCCTGGAGCTGTCGAAGGGAAAAGATCATGTCAGTTGTCGACCTGCCTGCTCTGAAGCCACATTGGGATTCTGGATAGACACGATCCGCGAGTCTCTGCAGCCTGTTGAGGAGGATGCGTGCATACACTTTGCCGACAATGCTGAGAAGGGAGATCCCTCTGTAGTTGTTGCAGTCACTGCGGTCACCTTTGTTTTTATACAGTGTCACAATGGTGGCGTCACGCATGTCTTGTGGGACTGCACCTTCCTCCCAGCACATGCAGAGCAACTCATACAGAGGCTGAAGCAGGGCAGGTTTCCCGTGCTTGATGGCTTCAGGTGGGATGTTATCGCTACCTGGTGCTTTGTCGTTTGGGAGGGCATCAATGGCTTTGCTGAGCTCTTCCATAGTGGGCACTTCATCTAGCTCCTCCATGATGGGCAGATCCTTCGTACCACTAAGGGCAGCATTGGAAACTGATGTTTCACGGGAGTACAGTTCTGAGTAGTGTTCCACCCATCTGGTCATCTGTTCCTCCCGGTTAGTGATCTTCTCCCCTGACAGAGATTTCAGGGGGGCAATTCCTTTTACTGCAGGGCCAAGGGCCTTTTTGATGCCGTTGTACATGCCGCGTGTGTTTCCGGACTCGGCACAGCTCTGTATTTCCTTACACAGTTGTTGCCAATATTCATTGGCACACTGTCTAGCAACACGCTGGGTGGTGTTCCGAGCAATTACAATGTAACACATCACATATTTCCTGTCGTTTCATTACAGCATGTCCAAAAAGGAGTAGGAAGAAGCAGAGCCTATTTAGTCCTACTCCTTTTGGTATCATAGCAGTTCTATCCCATGTGTTTGTTCTCTATTTATACCACAACAGTGAGTAAATAAATAATGAATATACAATGAGTAAGTAAACACATATTATATACATGAATAAACATTAATTAACGTTCTCCTAAATAAATTCAGTAAATTATATTTCACCTATGTGATGAATTAGATTAGCTATTTTTGAAATAAAGTTTAAGATGTTTATCATGGTTCTTCTTCGTTGTACTTTGTGAACACTTGTAGTTTGAACAGTTTCTTAAACCTATTATTACTGGGTTTAGTTAGTTAGTATTATTTGACTTCCTTCCTAAATCCATTGCATAATTTATTTTGCTAAAGGTTTTAAGTGTTGCACATGCATACAGATGTTTTAAATTAGATTTTTCTTTAAGTTTATTTTTCTCCTCATTTGTTGATAACATTTTTGGGTAGCAGGTTATAGTTTGATTTGTACATAGTTTTAGCTGTTTGCAAATGCACCAAGTCATTAAATTTAAACTATTTTGATTCAATAAATAAATGGTTTGACTGTTTGCTGTATCCAACCTTATTTTTTATTATTCGAACTGATCTTTTTTGAAACACAGTAGCATACTTTTGTTATTTCCCCATATTTCTGCACAGTAACTCAGATATGGTAACACTAGCAGGCAGTAAATAATATGAAGTGATTTTTTGGTCCAGAACATATTTTGCTTTTTTCATTATTGATGTTTTTTTTGCTACTTAATGTTGTATATTTTTTACATGAGGTTTCCAGTTAATTTAATTGTCTATTATTCCACCCAATGATTGTATTTATTTTACCGTTTCAATGTATTTGTGTTTGACTTTCTCTTCTACTGTTACCGAATAGCATTATTTTTGTTTTACTGAGATTCAATAGTCTGTTTTTTTCAAACCATCTTTTTAATTTGTAAATTTTTTTCTGTTATCATTTGTATTATCTTCTTTGTGTTCTCTCCTGAAAAAATTGCAGTCGTGTTGTCTGCAAACTTTAAGTCTTTTGTAACTTTATAAATGTCATTTATATAAAGATTGAACAATTTTGGTCCCAGTATTGATCCCTGAGGTACGCCGAAAGATACATTTAGCTCTGTGGACATGTTTTCGCCTATCTTCATGTATTGCTTCCTGGTTGTGTAGAAGCTTCTTACTAGGGGTGTGGGAAAAAATCGATTAGAATTCGAATCGCGATTCTCACGTTGTGCGATTCAGAATCGATTCTCTTTTTTTTTTTAATCGATTTTTAATTTTTTATTAATTTAAAATATATATGTATATTTTTTAATTTTTTTATTTTTTATTAAACAATCCAACAAAACAATACACAGCAATACCATAACAATGCAATCCAATTCCAAAACCAAACCCGACCCAGCAACACTCAGAACTGCAATAAACAGAGCAATTGAGAGGAGACACAAACACGACACAGAACAAACCAAAAGTAGTGAAACAAAAATGAATATTATCAACAACAGTATCAATATTAGTTACAATTTCAACATAGCAGTGATTAAAAATCCCTCATTGACATTATCATTAGACATTTATAAAAAAAAGAACAATAGTGTCACAGTGGCTTACACTTGCATCGCATCTCATAAGCTTGACATGACACATACTGTGTCCAATATTTTCACAAAGATAAAATAAGTCATATTTTTGGTTCATTTAATAGTTAAAACAAATTTACATTATTGCAATCAGTTGATAAAGCATTGTCCTTTACAATTATAAAAGCTTTTTACAAAAATCTACTACTCTGCTTGCATGTCAGCAGACTGGGGTAGATCCTGCTGAAATCCTATGTATTGAATGAATAGAGAATCCTTTTGAATCGGGAAAACAATCGTTTTTGAATCGAGAATCGTGTTGAATTTAATTTTTTTTTTTTTTTAAATCGAATCGTGACCCCAAGAATCGATATTGAATCGAATCGTGGGACACCCAAAGATTCACAGCCCTACTTCTTACCCCTTTCAAGACTAGCCCTCTGATGCCATACAGTTCTAATTTGTTTATTAAGATATTATGATCAATTGTGTCTAATGTTTTTGTTAGATCCATAAACACTGCTGTTGCACATTGTTGACCATCTATTGCGTTGGTAATCTCTTCTGTTATTTCGATTAATGCCATTGATGTTAAAATGTTGGCTCTGTATCGGTACTGGTTGTTGGTGAGTGTTCCATTTTTATTAATGAATTTGTCCAATCTTTTGTTAAACAATTTTTCAATAATTTTAGAAAATTGCGCAAATAGGAAAACAGGTCTGTAGCTTGTAAACTGGTGTTTGTCTCCAGTCTTATAAATTGCTACAATTTTTTCTACTTTCATTTAGTTTAGGAATGTGCCTTTTTGAAATGATAGGTTGCTGATATATGTTAAAGGTTCTGAATTATCTTCAATAACCTTTTTTATCGTTTCCATATACATTTAATTACAATCAGTTGAGGTCTTTGATGTACATTTTTCCACAATATAGATTATTTCCTCTTTTGTCACATCCTTGAGGAATTTCTGGGATTTCTGTCTATAGTGTCATTCAAGCCCTTAACTGACCCAGGATCTGGAATCTTTTCCCCTAGATTTGGTCCAATATTTACAAAGTAGTTATTAAAGCTTTCAACTATGTTGTTCACATTGTCATTGTTTACATTTCCGTCTGAGAAGTATTGAGGATAATCCTTCTTAGCACCATTTTTAATAATGCTATTTAGGATTGCCCCATGCTGCTGTCATGTTGTTTTTGTTCCTGTTTAATAACTGACTGTAATATTCTTTCCTAAATGTTTGTAGTATGCTAGTTAGCTTGTTCTTATACATTTTTTACTTGTTTTCTGCCTGTGTAGATCTTTGTGTTATACAATTTTTATATAGTGTATTTTCCTTTTTGCAAGCATTTGTCAGTCTCTTTTGTCATCCATGGTTGATTTTTTTTTTTTTTTGCATTTTACTAAGTTGTTTCGATGGACAATGTTTGTCATAACGCATCATGGAAGTGTTGAGAAAAATATCATATGCATCATCTACATCATTTTCAATGTATACATTGTCCCAACTTTGATCTCTCAGATCATTCTTGAAAGCTATCATACTTTGCCCTGTGCATATTCTTCGGAATGTCTTTTTGTCCTCTTCTTGTAGTTTCCGACATATATTATAAAAACTGGCAGATGATCACGGATGTTGGATATTAGCAGACAACTTGTGGTATTATTATCAAAATCATTAGTAAACATATTATCAATAAGTGTGGCACTGTGTACTGAGATTCTGCTTGGCCTTGTGTTTTTAGGATATAAACTAATGCTATACATTGTGTCTATGAAGTCATTCTTGGCTTTTTGGGTTTTGAGCAGGAGGTGTCAGAAAGGTTACCACAGGGATAACTGGGATAACCAAGCGTTCAACGCGATGTCGTTTTTTGATCCTTCGATGTCGGCTCTTCCTATCAAATTCAAATTTCAAATTCAAATGGGCTTTATTGGCATGGGAAATGTACATTTTCATTGCCAAAGCAACTGTGCAAAACAATACAAATCAACACAAAATGAAAGTTAAAGTACGTTAGGGCTAAGCAATTGGTGCTGTGCAGATACACAAAGACAGTATTGAATAACTTGTCAACTTGCTAGCAATTGTTTTTAAAGTGCAGTAGGTCTACAGTGTCTTTGTTCAAGGCTTCTGCTCATTACGCTGATGTTTTATAGTCTTTATGGCGGTTGTGTTCCGTTGGATGTTCTCCTCTTGTCGCAGCAGTTTACAAATCTCGCCGCTGTGTTTGTACGTTCTTGTACTTTACCCAGAAGATATGGGAGTTTTTTGTTATTTGTCATGTTCCCAAAGTATTTTTGGCTGTTTGTACTCAGTGGGAAGTCTGTGTCTCTAATGTCTTGGTATAATTCCCAGGTAGTTGGAAAGTGTAACTCTGTTTGCACCTGTTTTTGTGGGCAGTGAGGGCACAGTCTGTCTTGTCTTGGGAGCCAGGTTTGTCTGTCTGTGACGGCCTCTCAATGGTGAGGCTGTGTTCACAGAGTCTGGACCTAGTCAAGAATGTCCTTAGTTTTGGGTCAGTTACAGTGCTCATATAGTCTTCCACTATGTATTCTCTGCTGAGTGCATATAGCATTCTAATCTACTCTGGTTATTTGTTTTTCTTTCCAGCGTATCAGATAGTTTTTTGTTTTCTTATGGTTTTATTCAGTCTAGTGGGGTTTCTCTCTGGTTGCTCTGTTTGAGTTTGCATACAAGTTCTTGAATCTGGAATCTGAGGGCATCTCTCTATGGTGTCTCTGTAGGCGAGGGCTTTGTTGTGGAGCGTGTAAGGGTCATTTTCTTTTAAGTGGTTGTAGAATTTAGAAACTCTTCTGATTTTTGATTATTAGTGGGTATCGTCCTAGTTCTGCTCGGCATGTTTGTCTTTTTCCGCTGGGTGCGGAGAATGGATTTGCAGAGCTCTGTGTGTAGGGTCTCAGTTTGGTGTTTGTCCCATTTCTTGAAATCTTGGTCTGCAAGTGGGCCCCAGACTTCACACCCATAGAGGGAGATGGATTCTATAACGGAGTCTAATATTTTGAGCCACATTTGAATTAGGATGTCCAATTTGACGTTTCTCTTGATGGCATAGAAAGCCCTTCTTGCCTTGTCATTGTATCATTGTAAAGCAGAATTCACCAAGCATTGGATTGTTCACCCACTAATATGGAACGTTAGCTGGGTTTAGACCGTCATGAGTCAGTTTGATTTCGATGATGTGATGTTGCGAGACAAAACATCTATCTCCTGTTTTTGTGCTGTGTTGTCTTCATTGAGAATTTTAATGTCTTCTTTGAACTTTCTCATTTCTATCATATCACAATATTCCTTGCTCTCCCTGACAATCCGTTTTTGGAGATTTTCAACATCTTTTTGTATACCATTGAGAATCTGTTCTTGGAGATGATCAAAATCGTTTTGAACACTATTGACTTTGCCTCGTAGAGTTCCTATTACGCTTTGAAGTCCGAGTCCTCTTCTTCTGTCAAACCGGTACTGCTCCGTTGACTTCGTCTCATCATGCTCATGGTTGCTAGGCAGCCAAGTGAAGCCGTTGGTGTTGTTAGCTTCGGCGACAAGCGGCGCCTCGAACATGTTTTTCCACAAACCTTGTGTCAGCCTTTCTTGTGGATCACTTGTGTGGCCAGAAATGTGTCCAACTCTCACAATTTCGTTTTTCTTCTGGTTATTTCTTTATTTAAAAGATACTGACAGTTAAATCACTGTAATGGGGTTAGTTTGACCATGTTAATAGCATACATGCCATGTGGCTATATTTCATGTGTTTGCTAATTATATGCTAAGAACTCACTCATGTTACTTTCAGTCAGTTGGTACAAAGAGCTGCCCCTGGCTAAATTGGGGCCCTACGCAGTATGTAAAAAATGTTTTATACTTTTTTCAATAAAACTTACATTTAATTTGATGCATGTTTTGTGCTAAAACAAATGAATGAAAATACAATGTTCAATATATAATTTTTTGTGTGCAAAATAACAAATTTAACATAGTTAAAATTTGCTAATCTTACTGATGTAACTTTGACCAGAGTACTACTGCTTTGAACGGCAGCAATAGCGCAGCGCTCCACAGGGGACAGCGAGAACAAAGAGAGAAATTTGCCGTTATATTCTTATCAATGACAGAGCAGGAAGAGGCTAGAAATAAGTGTTACATTTTCATTCAAAAGTCATTCATTAATTGACATTTTACATGCGCTTCGTCATGCTAAAATCGGCCCTACACACAGCTTGTACAAAATGTAAGTAAAGTTGCCAGAGGTGGGCCAATAACATTTTTGAATAGTTCAACATGTGTAATGTCAGATATAGAATTAAACAAATATTTACATTTAGTTTAAAAGCAAATGGCAGTGATTTGGTGTAATGGCCCAAATATAAAACTTCCCAGCAGATTCTAATTGTTAGTTCATCAAATAGTTATTCTTTAATTAACTGGGCATCACTGCACACTACAATAATAATACCAACATGTTTATTTTTGTGTTTTAAAAAGGGACGGTAAAATACTCATTGTGGTTTCTTTTATGTTTTGATGATTTCGCAATGTCAAAATGTAGAAGAACTGCAAATTGCATTCAGAAAAATAAACATATTGCCAAATTAACTCTCACCAAATACAATACTGAAATTGCGTTATTGTAATCTTAGCAACCTTGATGGTACAAGTACAAAGTATGTCGTAAACAATTCCTGGTGCAATGCATGCATCGACAACCATACTTTTCTACATAGCAGATTGTGCACACCTAATGTTGCATGCGTTACAGTCTTCTTCTTGTCCGCAGGGTCACAACATCTTCTCCAACCTCTCGTCCGCTGAATACAGTAACCTGATGCAGCTGCTCAAACAGTCTATTCTGGCAACGGATCTCACTCTTTACTTTGAGTATGTTATACTCTAAACACAGCTTCCATCAGATTTAAAACTCCCAGGGTTGTAGACCACTATGATTTGTGCTTGGTTGATTGCAAAGCTTTATTGCTGGCTTAGTTTGCTTAACAACTCCCCCTGGTGGATTTTATATGACTTACTACCTCTCCTCAGGAACAGAAACACCTTCTTTGACCTTGTCACCAAAGGAGATTACAACTGGAACGTAAAGGCCCACAGAGACATGTGCAGGTGCAACTCTGGATGCTAAAAATTCTCGCTAATGCCCAAAATCTGAAACTACATCTTATTTGTCTCTCTTTCCCTGTCAGGTCGATGATGATGACGGCGTGCGATCTCGGCGCTGCCACCAAACCTTGGGAAATATCCCGCAAAGTGAGGAAATCCGGGTGTTCGATGTGATCCGCAGGGGAAAACTTGCCTTTTTGAACAGGTGATATTATCCTCATTTCAGGTGGCAGAGTTAGTGACCAGCGAGTTCTTCGAGCAGGGCGACAGGGAGAGATCCGAGCTCAAGCTCACGCCCTCGGTGAGTCCATCATCTCGATGGTGTTTGTTTCCCCTCTCACGACCTCCACATTGGCCCATACTGACTGAGTGACCTCGTAGTGACGAGGGCGAGTGAGTCAGCGCTCCACTTTCTGCCAGACTGCATTGGAGGCAAACACTGACCTTTTTATCCACTCAGCTGGAAACACACGACGCGCTTAGTGGTCCTTTTCAGCTTCCTGTGTGGTGTTGGCGCTAACAGCAACATTATCTACCCATCTGCTGTCTAAGAACTGCATCTTTTTGTTATGTTTAGACTTAGAGACGTACTTTTATTGTCTTTCAAATTTGAACTTTACAGTACAGATTAGAACGAAATTCCGTTGCATTAGCTCGTTGTAGTGCAGGATAAAAGAGCAATAAGGTGCAGATATGAATAAATAGATTACTGTACAGATAAATATATTGCACTTTTGCATATGCATCCACGTTTATGGATGTATGTTATATTGTCTTTATATTCCAGCGAATTAATCAATTTTTGGGGGGAATTGAGGGGATTATTTTGATGCGTTCAAGAGTCTTGCGGCCTGAGGGAAGAAGCTGTTACAGAACCTGGAGGTTCTGCTACGGAGGCTGCGGAACCTCTTTCTAGAGTCCAGCAGTGAAAACAGTCCTTGGTGGGGGTGGGAGGAGTCTCTGCAGATTTTCTGATCCCTGGTCAGGCAGCGGCTTTTTGCTATCTCCTGGATAGGAGGAAGAGGAGTCTATGTTGTGTTGCCGTGAGTCTCACTGCCAGCGATCAGCGGTACCAGATTTAACGACTTCTTTCTATAGCTCTAAAGTTTAATCACAGAAGAACCCTGACACAATGCCTCTCCAAAATTATCATACTTTATTTTTTGAAAATGTACACAGGTGAAACCCCCAAAATTTGAATAAAGTTAAAGTATCACTGATAGTACACACACACACAAGGTGTGATGTATTTGACCTATCCCCTTGTTCCACCCCCTGGGAGGTGAGGGGAGCAGTGAGCAGCAGCGGTGGCCACGCCCGGGGAATCATTTTTGGTGATTCAACCCCCAATTCCAACCCTTGATGCTGAGTGCCAAGCAGGGGACCCTGGGCCTTGAGTTTGACACCTATGCTGTAAGCCATAATCATCAAAACTATATCAAAAGAAGGCTTGAAATATTTTCAGTTGTATGTTATGAGCCTATGTCATACATTAGTTTCACCTTGTTAAGTTAAAGTTAAAGTACCAATGATTGTCACACACACACTAGGTGTGGCGAAATTATTCTCTGCATTTGACCCATCACCCTTGATCACCCCCTGGGAGGTGAGGGGAGCAGTGAGCAGCAGCGGTGGCCACGCCCGGGGAATAATTTTTGGTGATTTAACCCCCAATTCTAACCCTTGATGCTGAGTGTCAAGCAGGGAGGTAATGGGTCCCATTTTTATAGTCTTTGGTATGACTCGGCCGGGGTTTGAACTCACAACCTACCGATCTCAGGGCGGACATTCTAACCACTAGGCCACTGTAAATCTAATTGCTGGATTATATGAATTTTTGCACAATATTCCAATTTTTGGAGTTCCACCTGTATATCTAGAAGTCGTCACTGCTATTTTTTGCCCAGACATGGTCGAAAATGAACTTCATAAACATTCACCCGGTCACAACATTAGGTACACACATCAATTTAGACTGCATAAAACAGCTGCTTTTAGCAGCAATTATGTTACCGTATGTCGCATGCCGCTGTTATTATGCGCCTGCATCGATTACGTGAAAATAATACTGTATGTTATCTTATCGTGTTTCCTCACAGCCTACACAGAAGAAGAGGAGTTAAAGCAATTGTATGTCAGCGGCTTAGAATTAAATTGTTCGAACTTTTTCAACCAACATATGTAAGAACACCCTCACCCACTTACATTTGTTGATAACAACAAATTGTATCATTTCTATATTTTCCAC
>NC_084744.1:35396124-35478371 GCF_033978785.1 Entelurus aequoreus | reverse complement strand
GGAGAAGAAGAAGAATGAAGAGGAGAAGAAGAAGAATGAGGAGGAGAAGAAGAAGAATGAGGCGGAGGAGAAGAAGAATGAGGAGGAGGAGAAGAATCAAGAGAAGAAGAATGAGGAGGGAGGAGAAGGAGGAGAATGAGGAGGAGGAGAAGAAGAACAATGAGGAGGAGGAGAAGAACAATGAGGAGGAGGAGAAGAATGAAGAGAACAAGAATGAGGAGGAGAAGAAGAATGGGGAGGGAGGAGGAGAAGAAGAATGAGGAGGAGGAGAAGAAGAATGAGGAGGAAAAGAAGAATGAGGAGGAGGAAAAGAAGAACAATGAGGAGGAGATGAAGAAGAATGAGGAGGAGGAGGAGGAGGAGGAGGAGGAGAAGAAGAATGAGGAGGAGGAGGAGAAGAAGAGGAAGAATGAGGAGGAGGAGGAGGAGGAGGAGGAGGAGAAGAAGAATGAGGAGCTGGAGGAGGAGAAGAAGAAGAATGAGGAGGAGGAGGAGGAGAAGAAGAGGAAGAATGAGGAGGAGGAGGAGGAGAAGAATGAGGAGGAGGAGGAGAAGAAGAAGAGGAAGAATGAGGAGGAGGAGAAGAAGAAGAATGAGGAGGAGGAGGAGAAGAAGAAGAAGAATGAGGAGGAGGAGGAGGAGGAGGAGGAGGAGGAGGAGAACAAGAAGAAGAATGAGGTGGAGGAGGAGGAGAAGAAGAGGAATAATAAGGAGGAGGAGGAGAAGAAGAATAAGGAGGAGGAGGAGGAGGAGGAGGAGAAGAATGAGGAAGAGGAGGAGGAGAAGAAGAGGAAGAATAAGGAGGAGGAGAAGAAGAGGAACAATGAGGAGGAGGAGGAGGAGGAGAAGAAGAAGAACAATGAGGAGGAGGAGGAGGAGGAGGAGGAGGAGGAGAAGAATGAGGAGGAGGAGAAGAGGAAGAATGAGGAGGAGGAGGAGGAGGAGGAGGAGGAGGAGGAGGAGGAGGAGAAGAAGAAGAAGAATGAGGAGGAGAAGAAGAGGAAGAATGAGGAGGAGGAGGAGGAGGAGAATGAGGAGGAGGAGGAGAAGAAGAATGAGGAGGAGAAGAATAAGGAGGAGGAGGAGGAGGAGGAGAAGAAGAAGAATGAGGAGGAGGAGGAGGAGGAGGAGGAGAAGAATGAGGAGGAGGAGAAGAAGAGGAAGAATGAGGAGGAGGAGGAGGAGGAGGAGGAGGAGGAGGAGGAGGAGGAGGAGAAGAAGAATGAGGAGGAGGAGGAGGAGGAGGAGGAGGAGGAGGAGGAGGAGGAGGAGAAGGAGAAGAAGAATGAGGGTTTGGCAGCAGGCATGCAGGCAGGGCAGTGAAGAGGCCCTAGAGGGGCAGCAGAAGTGAAAGGTGGCTGGTAAGAATTCCTCACTCTCACTCACTCTTTTTCATGGACTCTCAAGTCCACTGCAGGAGCAGGAGGAGGAGGAGCAGGAGGAGGAGTGGAGAGGAAGAAGAAGGTGAGGGAGAAGAGAAAAGAGGACAAGAAAGTTGAAGTGTGTGTAAGAAGTTCTGAATGGGGGCCTAACCCCCCCCCTACTGTGATGGACCCCCAAACATGATCCTTCATCTCAGCTTGTCTGCCATGACCAACACACACACTCACACACTCACACACACACACACACACACACACACACACACACACACACACACACACACACACACACACACACACACTCACACACACACACTCACACACACACTCACACACTCACACACACACACACACACACTCACACACACACACACACACACACACACACACACACACACATACACACACACACACTTCACTTTCCTGACTTGCATCACATGTTGGGGGCCATGCCCCCTCACCCCCTTTTCAAAAGGCACTTTTGGTCCCGCATACTTTTTTACCCTAGAAAAATCCAGAGTGAAAGGAGACAAGTCCAACACTGGCACCAAAGCTGAAGTCTGTTTCTTGCTAAGGCGTGTCAGACTCCACCCGCATTCTTGGACCCAACAGTCAGAGACCAGGTCCTTCTGGAAGATGAAACATTTATTCAGAACTGGTCAATCAGCCAGATACTGCCAATAAAACTGAGCCTCGATCAATAATTCTCTGATGGTTCATGGCCAAAGCCGTCCTCACAAACGCAGGGCTGAGACTAACGAATAGTAGTCCAGGTGGCTGTGGTACAACAAGGCCATCAGGAGGCGCCCTAGTGGAGCCATCAGTTGATAAGAGGAAGTCTTGGGGCAGCATTCTCCCTGGGCGGGTTGAGTCGGCTTCCTCTCTGGCCGTGACAACAGCCCGAGCCGTGGCGGCTGTTGCACGGCAGGGTTAGGGTTGGAGATACCAATCTCCGTCCTTCTGGAAGATGAAACATTTATTCAGAACTGGTCAATCAGCCAGATACTGCCAATAAAACTGAGCCTCGATCAATAATTCTCTGATGGTTCATGGCCAAAGCCGTCCTCACAAACGCAGGGCTGAGACTAACGAATAGTAGTCCAGGTGGCTGTGGTACAACAAGGCCATCAGGAGGCGCCCTAGTGGAGCCATCAGTTGATAAGAGGAAGTCTTGGGGCAGCATTCTCCCTGGGCGGGTTGAGTCGGCTTCCTCTCTGGCCGTGACAACAGCCCGAGCCGTGGCGGCTGTTGCACGGCAGTCCTGTGTGAGGTCTCAGGAGACTGAGAACCAATCTCTGTTCCACCAACGTAGGCCGACCACCTGCGGACCCAAGAGGTCCTTCTTAATCATCATTGCCCAGGTCTTCAGCTGTCAGCCAACATGTTAGCGCCAGTGAGGCAGGATGCGGACATCATGAACCAACAAACCCTCCGGCCGTCAAGCCGCATGACCAAACCATCTTAATCGCCGTTGCAACCGCATAGAGGGAAGAGGCCGTAGATTCAGGCGTGCACAAAAAACGATCAATCCGCCGGCACCACAGAATGCACCGGGAGCATTCATTGTTGAAGACCTCCAGCCTTCATTGATCAGCTACCCTCATTGGTCACGTTCCACCTCCATAGCGGGTGGTATGTAGCCATGGTCCATAGTGTGTGTGTTAAGTCCGTAGGCCAGGAGTCACTCTGCAGGCGGTGGCAAAGGAACAGAGTTGATCTTTCCAGGTGTTGTTGACAGGGGAGGAGTTGGTTTCTATCCTCCAGAGGAATCTTGCCAGGTCGCAGCCAGGGAAAACAATTCAGATTAGAATGGTTGTGTTTGGGCGAAACAAATTCAAACTTTTTACTCTAATTGTCTATTTCTGGTCCTCAAATTCATCCTGCAAGAGTCACCCTTGGGCAAGGTGTAGTACCCGAATGCCCCCCCCATCAGGGTTACGATACCCCCCATGAACTACACTAAAAGAGGATGCGTTACCCGGCCCGGAGGAAGCCCGGGGCCCTCCTCCGGAGCTAGGCCCGGAGGTAGGGCTCGTCAGCGAGCGCCTGGTGGCCGGGCTTGCCACGGAGCCCGGCCGGGCACAGCCCGAAGAAGCTACGTGGACACACCATCTTCTCTGCCACGTGCCCCACCACCCGCGGTCGGAACCAGTGGGGTCGGGTGCGCTGCCAAGTGGATGGCAGTGAAAGTGGAGGCTCCAGACGGACCAATTCGGGGCAGCAGAGGCTGACTTTCGGGACGTGGAACGTCTCTACGCTGGTGGGGAAGGAGCCTGAGCTGGTGCGAGAGGTGGAGCTCTACCGGTTGGATCTGGTGGGGCTTACCTCTACGCATAGCAAGGGCTCTGAAACCACACTCCTGGACAAGGGATGGACCTTGTTCACTTCTGGAGTTGCTCAGGGCGTGAGGGCACAGGCGGGTGTGGGGATACTCACGAGTCCCCGGGTGAGTGCCTGTACGTTGGAGTTCACCCCAGTGGACAAGAGGGTCGCCTCCCTTCGCCTTAGGGTTGGAGGGGGGAAAACTCTGACTGTTGTTTGTGCATACGCACCAAACAGGAGTTCAGAGTATTCAGCCTTCTTGGATACCTTGCATGGGGTCCTGTATGGGGCGCCGGCAGGGGATTCCATAGTCTTGCTGGGGGACTTCAACGCGCACGTGGGCAATGACAGTGATACTTGGACTGGCGTGATTGGGAGGAACGGTCTCCCTGATCTGAACCTGAGTGGTGGATTGTTATTGGACTTCTGTGCTAGTCACGGACTTGCGATAACAAACACCATGTTCAAGCATAAGGATGCTCATAGGTGTACCTGGTACCAGAGCACCCTAGGCCAAAGATCAATGATCGATTTTGTAATCGTATCAGCTGATCTGAGGCCGTATGTTTTGGACACTCGGGTGAAGAGAGGGGCTGAACTGTCAACTGATCACCATCTGGTGGTGAGTTGGGTTAGATGGCGGGGGAAACCTCTGGACAGACCTGGCAAACCCAAGCGTGTAGTGCGGGTGAACTGGGAACGTTTGGAGGAGTCCTCTGTCCGGAAGGACTTCAACTCCCACCTCCGGCGGGACTTCTCTGCCATCCCTGTGGAGGTTGGGGACATTGAACAGGAATGGGCAATGTTCAAAGCCTCTATTGCTAAAGCTGCAGCTGCGAGCTGTGGCCAGAAGGTCTTAGGTGCCTCAAGGGGCGGTAACCCTCGAACACCCTGGTGGACAGTGGTGGTCAGGGAAGCCGTCCGACTGAAGAAGGAGTCCTACCGGGGTATGTTATCCCAGGGGACTCCGGAGGCAGTTGCAAGGTACCGACGGGCCCGAAGGGCAGCGGCCGTGGCTGTGGACGAGGCTAAGCAGAGGGTTTGGGAGCAGTTCGGGGAATCCATGGAGAAGGACTATCGGGCGGCACCAAAGCTGTTCTGGAAGACCATACGGCACCTCAGGAGGGGGAAGCAGGGAACCATCCAAGCTGTGTACGGCAAGGATGGGACTTTGCTGACTTCAAGTGAGGAAGTCGTAGGGCGTTGGAAAGAGCACTTTGAGGAACTCCTGAACCCAAATACATCAGACACACCCTCCCTGATAGGAGCAGGGCCTGAGGATGATGGGGGATCGACGTCGATCTCTCGGAGTGAAGTCACTGAGGTAGTTAGACAACTCCACAGCGGCAAAGCTCCGGGGGTTGACGAGATCCGTCCAGAAATGCTGAAGGCTCTGGGTGTTGATGGGCTGTCTTGGTTGATACGCCTTTTCAACATTGCGTGGAAGTCTGGGACAGTGCCGAGGGAGTGGCAGACTGGGGTGGTGGTTCCCCTTTTCAAAAAGGGGGACCAGAGGGTGTGTGCTAATTACAGGGGTATCACACTACTCAGCCTCCCTGGGAAAGTTTACGCCAAGGTACTGGAAAGGAGGGTCCGGCCGATAGTCGAACCTCAGATTCAAGAGGAGCAATGTGGATTCCGTCCTGGTCGTGGAACAACTGACCAACTCTTTACGCTTGCGGGAATCCTGGAGAGGGCCTGGGAGTATGCCTATCCAGTCTACATGTGTTTTGTGGATTTGGAGAAGGCGTATGACCGCGTCCCTCGGGAGATCTTGTGGGAGGTGCTGAGGGAGTACGGAGTGAGGGGAACCCTGCTGAGGGCCATCCAATCTCTGTACAACCAAAGCGAGAGTTGTGTCCGGGTGCTTGGATGTAAGTCGGATCCGTTTCCAGTGGGGGTTGGTCTCCGCCAGGGCTGCGCTCTGTCACCTATCCTGTTTGTGATTTTCATGGACAGGATTTCTAGGCGGAGTCGTGGCCATGGCGGAGAGGGTATACGTCTCGGGGGGCTAAAGGTTGCGTCACTGCTGTTTGCAGATGATGTGGTCCTGATGGCACCTTCGGTTCGTGACCTTCAGCTCTCACTGGATCGGTTCGCAGCCGAGTGTTCAGCGGCTGGAATAAGGATCAGCATCTCCAAATCTGAGGCCATGGTTCTCAGCAGGAAACCGATGGTTTGTACAGTCCGGGTAGGGGACAGGACTCTGTCCCAGGTGGAGGAGTTTAAGTATCTCGGGGTCTTGTTCACGAGTGAGGGAAAGATGGAGAAGGAAATCAGCCGGAGAATCGGAGCAGCTGGGGCAGTATTGCAGTCTCTCTGCCGCACTGTTGTGACGAAACGGGAGCTGAGCCAGAAGGCAAAGCTCTCGGTCTACCGAGCTATCTACATTCCTACTCTCACCTATGGTCATGAAGTGTGGGTAATGACCGAAAGAATAAGATCGCGGATACAAGCGGCCGAAATGAATTTCCTCAGAAGGGTGGCTGGCATCTCCCTTAGAGATAGGGTGAGAAGTGCAGTCACCCGAGAGAGACTCGGAGTAGAGCCGCTGCTCCTTCGCTTGGAAAGGAGCCAGCTTAGGTGGTTCGGGCATCTCGTGCGGATGCCTCACGAGCGTCTCCCTAGGGAGGTCCTCGTTGCACGTCCCACTGGGAGGAGGCCCCCCGGCAGGCCAAGGACCAGATGGGGGGATTACATCTCCTCTCTGGCCTGGGAACGCTTCGGGATTCCCCAGGAGGAAGTCGCAAATGTTGCTCTGGAGAGGGAGGTCTGGGGGTCTTTGCTGGAGCTGCTGTCCCCGCGACCCGATTCCGGATAAGCGGTTGAAGATGGATGGATGGATGGATGGAAATTCATCCTGCAGGGTGACGGTCCAAAATCACAAAAGTCTGAGTGTCCACAGTCCTGCCCGCATCCTCCAATCATTTGTGGCAGCTTTAGTGTACTTTGAACGCCTGCCAGCGAGTAATATAAATACAGTCTATTATACAGCATTATTCACATGTGAATAATATAAATACAGTCTATTATACAGCATCATTCACATGTGAATAATATAAATACAGTCTATTATACAGCATTATTCACATGTGAATAATATAAATACAGTCTATTATACAGCATTATTCACATGTGAATAATATAAATACAGTCTATTATACAGCATTATTCACATGTGAATAATATAAATACAGTCTATTATACAGCATTATTCACGTGAATAATATAAATACAGTCTATTATACAGCATTATTCACGTGAATAATATAAATACAGTCTATTATACAGCATTATTCATATGTGAATAATATAAATACAGTCTATTATAGAGCATTATTCACATGTGAATAATATAAATACAGTCTATTATACAGCATTATTCACATGTGAATAATATAAATACAGTCTATTATACAGCATTATTCACATGTGAATAATATAAATACAGTCTATTATACAGCATTATTCACATGTGTATAATATAAATACAGTCTATTATACAGCATTATTCACATGTGAATAATATAAAAACAGTCTATTATACAGCATTATTCACATGTGAATAATATAAATACAGTCTATTATACAGCATTATTCACATGTGAATAACATAAATACAGTCTATTATACAGCATTATTCACATGTGAATAATATAGTCTATTATACAGCATTATTCACATGTGAATAATATAAATAGTCTATTATGCAGCATTATTCACATGTTAATAACATAAATACAGTTTATTATACAGCATTATTCACATGTGAATAATATAAATACAGTCTATTATACAGCATTATTCACATGTGAATAATATAAATACAGTCTATTATACAGCATTATTCACATGTGAATGACAAAAATACAGTCTATTATACAGCATTATTCACATGTGAATAACATAAATACAGTCTATTATACAGCATTATTCACATGTGAATAATATAGTCTATTATACAGCATTATTCACATGTGAATAATATAAATACAGTCTATTATACAGCATTATTCCCATGTGAATAATATAAATACAGTCTATTATACAGCATTATTCACATGTGAATAATATAAAAACAGTCTATTATACAGCATTATTCACATGTGAATAATATAAATACAGTCTATTATACAGCATTATTCACATGTGAATAACATAAATACAGTCTATTATACAACATTATTTACATGTGAATAATATAGTCTATTATACAGCATTATTCACATGTGAATAATATAAATAGTCTATTATACAGCATTATTCACATGTGAATAACATAAATACAGTCTATTATACAGCATTATTCACATGTGAATAATATAAATACAGTCTATTATACAGCATTATTCACATGTGAATAACATAAATACAGTCTATTATACAGCATTATTCACATGTGAATAATATAAATACAGTCTATTATACAGCATTATTCACATGTGAATAATATAAATACAGTCTATTATACAGCATTATTCACATGTGAATAATATAAATACAGTCTATTATACAGCATTATTCACATGTGAATAACATAAATACAGTCTATTATACAGCATTATTCACATGTGAATAACATAAATACAGTCTATTATACAGCATTATTCACATGTGAATAATATAAATACAGTCTATTATACAGCATTATTCACATGTGAATAACATAAATACAGTCTATTATACAGCATTATTCACATGTGAATAATATAAATACAGTCTATTATACAGCATTATTCACGTGTGAATAATATAAATACAGTCTATTATACAGCATTATTCACATGTGAATAATATAAATACAGTCTATTATACAGCATTATTCACATGTGAATAGTATAAATACAGTCTATTATACAGCATTATTCACATGTGAATAATATAAATACAGTCTATTATACAGCATTATTCACATGTGAATAATATAAATACAATGTATAACTTGCTTTAAAATCATAATTAAAGTAGATATTTACAGTTAGTATTTAATTTTATTTTCACAAAAAAAACATGTTTGGAATGCACCTACTATAATATTTGTTGCAATATTAGATAACATTGACAGCCATCAGACTGTATAATGCATATGTTCCTTTTGACTGTACATGTACCGTAAATGTATAATGTATTTATATTGTTCACATGTGAATAATGCTGTATAATAGACTGTATTTATATTATTCACATGTGAATAATGCTGTATAATGGACTGTATTTATATTATTCACATGTGAATAATGCTGTGTAATAGACTGTATTTATATTATTCACATGTGAATAATGCTGTATAATAGACTGTATTTATATTATTCACATGTGAATAATGATGTATAATAGACTGTTTTTATATTATTCACATGTGAATAATGCTGTATAATAGACTGTATTTATATTATTCACATGTGACTAATGCTGTGTAATAGACTGTATTTATATTATTCACATGTGAATAATACTGTATAATAGACTGTATTTATATTATTCACATGTGACTAATGCTGTGTAATAGACTGTATTTATATTATTCACATGTGAATAATGCTGTACAATAGACTGTATTTATATTATTCACATGTGAATAATGCTGTGTAATAGACTGTATTTATATTATTCACATGTGAATAATGCTGTATAATAGACTGTATTTATATTATTCACATGTGACTAATGCTGTGTAATAGACTGTATTTATATTATTCACATGTGACTAATGCTGTGTAATAGACTGTATTTATATTATTCACATGTGAATAATGCTGTATAATAGACTGTATTTATATTATTCACATGTGACTAATGCTGTGTAATAGACTATTTATATTATTCACATGTGAATAATGCTGTATAATAGACTGTATTTATATTATTCACATGTGAATAATGCTGTGTAATAGACTGTATTTATATTATTCACATGTGAATAATGCTGTATAATAGACTGTATTTATGTTATTCACATGTGAATAATGCTGTATAATACTGTATTTATGTTATTCACATGTGAATAATGCTGTATAATAGACTGTATTTATGTTATTCACATGTGAATATTGCTGTATAATGGACTGTATTTATATTATTCACATGTGAATAATGCTGTATAATAGATTGTATTTATGTTATTCACATGTGAATAATGCTGTATAATAGACTGTATTTATATTATTCACATGTGAATAATGCTGTGTAATAGACTGTATTTATGTTATTCACATGTGAATAATGCTGTATAATACTGTATTTATGTTATTCACATGTGAATAATGCTGTATAATAGACTGTATTTATGTTATTCACATGTGAATATTGCTGTATAATAGACTGTATTTATATTATTCACATGTGAATAATGCTGTATAATAGATTGTATTTATGTTATTCACATGTGAATAATGCTGTATAATAGACTGTATTTATATTATTCACATGTGAATAATGCTGTATAATAGACTGTATTTATATTATTCACATGTAAAAATACCTACGTGTATATTGTCTATTGTGAGCGAACTGTGGTGCTGAATTTCCCCCAGGGATCAATAAAGTACTTTCTATTCTATTCTATTGTATTCTATTGTATTCTATTCTATTGTGCGGTTGCTCCTCCTAACCACCAGTGGCGCGAAGTGGGGAGCTAAGCGGATGTGACGTCACAGCACAAAGGCGGAAATTGGAGCTGTAGCTGCCTAAAGCTAAAAGTGGATAGCCGGCTAAACACTTCTGGTTACTTCTCGGTTATTGACTCTTTATGACGTCGCTTTTCTTCCACTCAGACTCCGCGGACGTAGCGGCGAACATCAACACGTTGATGAAACGCTCTCAATGCTCTGCTATGCTAGCAGGATGTTAGCATGTGAAGCTAACTAGCATAGGCAGCTAGCAGCTAACTAGCATAGGCAGCTAACAGCTAACTAGCATAGGCAGCTAGCAGCTAAGCGGACAAAGTGTGTGGTCCAAATGTTTTAAAGAAGGTTTGCAAGATGTCGACCAACCGCCCCCAGCAGGCGAGCTCGGTGCCCAGCACAAGTAGCAGCAACGGCGTGGCTAACAACGACAACAACCCCGCCAACGTCGTGCCTTCACGGACGCCCGCAGACGGCGGCTCGCCGGTGCCCAACTTGGCCGCCATGTCGTCATCCCGAGGCGGCTTGACCTCCCTCAGCAGGCCCTCTTCGTCCTCCGGCAGCAGGAAGAGATCCATGCAGCAAGCACCGCTTTATAACGGCCTGCTCAACTCTTACGAGGACAAGAGCAACGACTTTGTCTGGTCAGTGTCTCCAAACATCAACACTAGCTTGTGTGCTTAGCTGTTGTGTAGCTGCTAGGAGCCCTCAGGTACCAAACTATTATGTGCTTAGCTGTTGTGTAGCTGCTAGAAGAGCAACGACTTTGTCTGGTCAGTGTCTCCAAACATCAACACTAGCTTGTGTGCTTAGCTGTTGTGTAGCTGCTAGAAGAGCAACGACTTTGTCTGGTCAGTGTCTCCAAACATCAACACTAGCTGGTGTGCTTAGCTGTTGTGTAGCTGCTAGAAGAGCAACGACTTTGTTTGGTCAGTGTCTCCAAACATCAACACTAGCTTGTGTGCTTAGCTGTTGTGTAGCTGCTAGAAGAGCAACGACTTTGTCTGGTCAGTGTCTCCAAACATCAACACTAGCTTGTGTGCTTAGCTGTTGTGTAGCTGCTAGAAGAGCAACGACTTTGTCTAGTCAGTGTCTCCAAACATCAACACTAGCTGGTGTGCTTAGCTGTTGTGTAGCTGCTAGAAGAGCAACGACTTTGTTTGGTCAGTGTCTCCAAACATCAACACTAGCTTGTGTGCTTAGCTGTTGTGTAGCTGCTAGGAGCCCACAGGTGCCAATCTGGTTAGCGTCTCGAAACAACACAACAATATCACGACGACAACATCAACACTAGCTCGCGTGCTATTGCGTGCTTAGCTGTTGTGTAGCTGCTAGGAGCCCACAGGTGCCAAACTATTGTGTGCTTAGCTGTTGTGTAGCTGCTAGGAGCCCACAGGTGCCAAACTGGTTAGTGTCTCGAAACAACACAACAATATCACGACGACAACATCAACACTAGCTCGCATGCTATTGTGTGCTTAGCTGTTGTGTAGCTGCTAGGAGCCCACAGGTGCCAAACTGGTTAGTGTCTCGAAACAACACAACAATATCACAACGACAACATCAACACTAGCTTGCGTGCTATTGTGTGCTTATCTGTTGTGTAGCTGCTAGAAGAGCAATAACTTTGTCTGATTAGTGTCTCCAAACATCAACATATTTATTTTATTTTAATTTTTTTTACATTTTAATAGAGGGAAGTAATTTTTTTATTATTTATTTTTTAGGTTGTGTACATTTATATGTACATGTAGATACTGTATCGGGACAGATCCATTAAGAGTTTGAGCAGAAATATGTCGTATAGGAATTAACTATACACAATAAAACATTAACAAAATGATGTTTCAAATGGGTTTTAAAGTAATACCTTTTGTGAAATGAAAACAAAAAACGTGGTGTTTACTTTTTGATATCAAAATTAAACACAAAGCAGTTTGGCTGATGAAGATAAAGTCTATTAAACAAGACGTGTTCTTCTCCAACGCCCCCTTGTGGTTCAGTACAACAGTTTGGCCAACAGCAAAAAAAAAAACAGGAGTGACACCTCTCACATCGAATACACAATCTTCACAGCCTGAATTCAATTGGATGACATGGTTCAATTTGAGCCCTGCTTTACCAAATATCTAATATTTCAACAAATACAGTACAACGTATTCCAAATGTTTTTGTTCAAATAAAAATGAGTACTTACTGTAAATATCGGCTTTACTTATGATTTAACCATGAAAAAGCAGGTGCCAGAATGTTACTATAATACACCAACTGTATTCCATTTACAGTAACACACTGTAAAAAATGCATCCTTAGGTTTCATGGGGTCAATCACCAGAATTGTACCATTAAAGTGTTACATTTACATTAATATGCTGTCAAAAAATCAACTGTAAATTTTACGGTAAAAAAAACGACAGCTCAGTCGCCAGAATTTTACCCTAAAAAATGTTGGTACCTTTTTCTATTTACAGTAATACACTATTAAAACAACCAGCCTAGATTTTACAGTAAAAAAAAAAAATGGCAGCTCAGTCACCAGAATTAAAAAAAACAGTGTTTGTGCTTTTCCAATTCACAGTAATATGCTGTAAAAGCACTGTGTTTTTACAATAAATTGTATTTTTATTTTTTATAAAACAGTGGTCCCGTTTGTTTTCCAATTGACAGTAATATGCTGTTAAAAACTGTAGATTTATCGTTAAAAAAAAAACATGGCATCATTTTTTCCCGTATAAAAAGTGACGGGGTTTTTTTTTAATATGCTTTAATAAAACGGCAAAAAAGCGTCAATCAACATTGCAGTGTCAAGGTGCCACACTTTACAACAATATTTACTGTCAAAATGTTTGACTTTATGCAGACAGACTGAGCTTTGTTTACATCAACCCTCACCCTTTTTTGCTTGTTGATGGGCTCATATTGCCCATCTGATTTGAAGCTGAATCATTACCACATTTGGCTGTTCTTTCCTACTAATGTTGGAGTAGTGAGCTTCTCTGTCTGTACTTCCTGTTTGAAGCGAGAGACGTAGTAAACATGGACATGTTTTTCTACTCCATTATGTTACGTGTCAATCAAACGTCCACATGACTTTTCTGGCCTGTTTTGAGTGAACGAGAGTTTCAGGATGTTCCTAACGAGACAGTTAATGTTTAATTTCTACTTGTTTCAGCCCCATTTGCTTCGAGATGATAGAAGAGGCACACATGACCAAGTGTGGACACAGTTTTTGGTAAGTACACACACATACATACATACATACATTACATATATACATATATACATACTTATATATACATACATACATACTGTATATACATATATATTAGGGCTGCAACAACTAATCGATTATTAAAATAGTTGCCAATTAATTTAGTCATCGATTCGTTGGATCTATGCTGTGCACATGCGCAGAGGTTTTGTTTTTGTTTTTTTTTTAATTAAAAAAAACAATTTATTTTTATTTTATTTTTATTTTTTTAATAAACCTTTATTTATAAACAGCTGAGAAACAATAATCAAAATAAGTATGGTGCCAGTATGCTGTTTTTTTTTTCAATAAAATACTGGATAGGATAGAAATGTAGTTTGTCTCTTTCATCCGATTATTAATCGATTAATCGAAGTAATAATCGACAGATTAATCGATTATCCAATCAATTGTTAGAAGCAGCCCTAATATATATATATATATATATATATATATATATATATATATATATATATATATATATATATATATATATATATATATATATATATATATATATATATATATATATACATACTGTATATACATACTGTATATACATATATATATATATATATATATACATTGATATATACATACATACATTAAACACATGACTGTCCTATCCATGGCAGCTTCAAATGCATCCGCCAGAGTCTGGAGGACAGCAACAGGTGTCCCAAGTGCAACTACGTAGTTGACAACGTGGACCAGCTCTACCCCAACTTTCTAGGTAGGTGAACACACCTGTTTGTGTCCAGATGACATCATCATATACATGTATTTAAATACACATTCTGTCTTATTATTAGTATAAATATATGTGTGTCCAGATGACATAATCATATACATGTATTTAAATACACATTCTGTCTTATTATTAGTATAAATCTGTGTGTGTCCAGATGACATCATCATATACATGTATTTAAATACACATTCTGTCTTATTATTAGTATAAATCTATGTGTGTCCAGGTGACATCATCATATACATGTATTTAAATACACATTCTGTCTTATTATTATTATAAATCTGTGTATGGTATGCGGTCAGGCTTAGGCCTGACTCAGGGAAAAGGACGACCCTGCCATGCAGAGTCCAACAGGATGAGGAGGGTATGGCATGGAGGGGGGTGTACCTGGGACGCTAGGTACATCGTTGAGCCCTCTGGAGACGTCGTGGGCTTCAATCAACGAAACGTCGATGAAGCAGGGTGCCCACCCGAAGACCCCAATGACATACTTACCCTCCCTTTCACCACTCCACACCGACTGCTATCGTCAAGATTGTTCCTACTTACCAAAGGGATTGAAACATCTAGTTCTATTTGCTTTACTGATCTTCTGGAAGAAAAACCCAGTGACTGTTGTGAAAGGGCAGCTGACAACAAGGGAAAGACCTTGTGACAGCTTGGAGAGACAGCTGACAGGAGGAAATAGACCCCAACGGGGCTGTTATGGGCTAGCTACCCACAGCAGCAGGCTCCGTCACCCTATTAGGGCACAAGAGCCACCATATCTGGCTACAGAAAGTTCAAGAAGAAGAATACCCCTAGAGTCTGCGAGAGCAGGGGCGCAAGAATACTCACAGGCTGATCTCCCGGTAACGACCCTTGGAATGGACACGACAATGAATGAAGGTAGTAGTAATACTCTTGAGAAACCAGCAGTTGGACATGTTCTTCAGATGTGTGTGTGTGGATGGGCTAAAGTAACATCAACCCATGGTCTTAAAGTTCACCAAGGACGGAAGAAATGCCTGAAAACCCTTAACCCAGGGCCCCGCATTGACCGGCTTCTGTTAAGAAGAAGGTTAAATCAGTCGGATGAAACTCAGCGGCAGGAAGAAACCCACAGTCCGCAGAGCATCAGCACCCCGCAGGATGAGGAGGAAGCATCAGGCAGAACCACCAGTCCAAGACCATACCCAGTACACCGCAAAAAGGAAAACATGCAAGGACGTAAGCCGTTGGTGAAATGGCCAAAGTCTAACAGCAAGGAGTGGGAAACCATCAACATAGACTTAAGCCTTATCCTAAGTAACATCAAAGGATCAGCCGAAAAGAAGCTGGAGAAGATGGGTGACCTAATCTACAGCTACGGAGAGAAGAGATGTGGAGTGAAGGAAAAAGTCAGAAAGGAAGACATGCTTCCCGCCCCCAAATCTCGTCGGCTTCAAGAAATCCATCTACTTGTAAAAGAAAGGCGACAGCTAAGGAAGGTGTGGAGAAAGGCAACAGCAGAAGAAAGGGAAGGCATCGACCTCCTTCAAGAGGAATTAAAACAGAGGCTCTCAAAACTCCGTCGAGCGGAAAGCCTAAGGATGCGTCGGAAGAAGAAAGAAAAAGCCAGAACCGACTTCTACAAAGACCCCTTTAAATTTGTGAAAGGGATTTTCACAAAAGAGAAGAGTGGATCTCTGAAAACATCAAAAGACCAGGTTGAAGAATATCTGAGAACCATCTATACTGATGAGAAGAAACATGAACCGGTCATTGTCCCCACTGACATCCCTCCTATATCACCCGCACAACATCAGGTTGATGTCAGCCCTCCCAAGCTGAGCGAGGTGAAGCAGGCAGTAAAAAAGGCAAGATCGGCATCTGCCCCAGGCCCTAATGGTGTTTCGTATAGTGTCTACAAGAACGCTCCGGAGGTTCTGAAATTCCTGTGGAAAAACATGAGAGTGGTGTGGAACAAGCAGATCATCCCGAAAGCCTGGCGAAGAGCGGGAGGAGTGCTTATCCCAAAAGAAAAGAACTCGACCACCATTGAACAGTTTCGCCAAATAAACCTTCTGAACATCGAAGGCAAGATTTTCTTCAGCGTATTGGCACAGCGACTAACAGAGTATCTGAAGCAAAACCACTTCATTGATACATCGATCCAAAAGGCTGGCATAGCAGGCTTCTCTGGATGCCTCGAACATAACAGCATCATATGGCATCAAATCCAGACTGCGAAAAAAGAAGGAAAAGATCTTCATGTCTTGTTCCTTGATCTGGCCAACGCCTATGGATCAGTCCCTCATTCATTGCTGTGGACTGCCTTTGAATTCTTCCAAGTGCCAACTACAATCACAAATCTCGTGAAACACTATTTCCAGGATTTGCAGTTTTGCCTCACAACATCAAGCTTCACCACAAAGTGGCAATCTCTGGAAGTAGGCATCATGGCTGGGTGCACCATCTCCCCATTGGCCTTTACGATGGCAATGGAAATCATTATTAGAGCATCGAAATGGGTGGTTGGAGGAGAACGACTACAATGTGGTCAGAGATTACCACCAATTCGAGCCTATATGGACGATATAACAACACTCACAACAACTGTCCCCTGCACCAAGAGACTGCTGGAGAAACTTCATTCAAATATAACATGGGCACGGATGAAGTTAAAGCCCAGCAAGTGCAGAAGTATCTCCATTGTGAAAGGCCAAGTCACAGACCAGAGATTTCATGTCAGCGGAACACCAGTACCAACTGTTTCAGAAATGCCAGTAAAGAGCTTGGGAAGGTGGTACGACGCAAGGCTCAAAGACACCGAACAGTTTGAGCAACTAAAAAAGGATACCATCACTTACATGGATCGCATCAATAAAACCTTGTTGCCAGGAAAACTTAAGTTGTGGTGTTTTCAATTTGGCATACTCCCAAGACTCTTGTGGCCTTTAACTGTGTACGAAATCCCCATCACCAAGGTTGAAAAATTGGAACGTGTGATAAGCACACAGCTGAAACAGTGGCTTGGAGTTCCAAGATGCTTCAGTTCTATTGGACTATATGGGCATGGCAAATTGGAATTACCAATCTCAGGACTGGTGGAAGAATTCAAATGCACCAAAGCAAGGCTGGTCATGACGCTAACTGAAACTGAGGATGCAGTCATTCGAACAGCGGCCCCCCGAGTAACAGCGGGAAGGAAGTGGATTCCATCAGAAGCTGTTCAGAGTGCAAAGTCTGCTCTTCAATTCAGAGATGTGGTTGGGCAAGTACAGCATGGGAGAGCAGGGCTCGGGCTCATCCCAAAACCTCCCCTATGGCACAAAGCAACATCAGAGCAGAAGAGACGGCTAGTAGTAGAGGAAGTCAGGAGACAGGAGGAGGGAGAGCGACATGCTAAAGCCGTCTCAATGGCCAAGCAGGGGAGATGGACCAACTGGGAAAGCCTGGAGAAGAAAAAGCTCAACTGGTATGACATCTGGCAGATGGAGGGAGCACGACTGAGTTTTATCATCAGAGCCACGTACGACCTGCTACCGTCCCCTATAAATCTGAAAACCTGGTACGGAGAAGATCCCGCCTGTTCCCTGTGTCAAGTACCTGCATCTCTAAGGCATATCCTATCAGGGTGTACTATAAGTCTCACCCAAGGACGCTATACTTGGCGGCATAACCAAGTACTCAGAGAGCTTGCATCAACACTGGAACAGAGGCGAACCACCACAAACAATCTCCCACTAACACCAGCAGGAAAGGTCCACTTCACACAATTTGTACCAGCTGGCAAACATCAAGAGTGTCAAACAACACCAAATAATGCAAGCATCCTGCAGTCGGCTCGAGATTGGAAATTGGAAGTGGACCTTGATAAAAAGCTTGTGTTTCCCCCAGAAATAATGGCTACAACACTCCGGCCAGACATGGTCCTGTGGTCTCCAACAGCAAAACTGGCTTATGTCGTGGAACTGACAGTACCATGGGAAGAAGGGGTTGAAGAGGCTTACGAAAGGAAAAAAACCAAATATTCTGACCTGGCAGCTGAAGCATCCCAGAACGGCTGGAAGACCAGCATTTTCCCAGTAGAGGTGGGATGCAGGGGATTTATTGCCACATCTACCATCAGTCTGTTGAGAAAAATGGGGATGAAAGGACGCTCCCTCCAACAGACTATCAAGTCCATGTCAAGAGCTGCCGAAAAAGCCAGCAACTGGCTCTGGATTAAGCGCAAGGACCCCAATTGGGCAGTAAAATGAGAGACAATGGTATGCGGTCAGGCTTAGGCCTGACTCAGGGAAAAGGACGACCCTGCCATGCAGAGTCCAACAGGATGAGGAGGGTATGGCATGGAGGGGGGTGTACCTGGGACGCTAGGTACATCGTTGAGCCCTCTGGAGACGTCGTGGGCTTCAATCAACGAAACGTCGATGAAGCAGGGTGCCCACCCGAAGACCCCAATGACATACTTACCCTCCCTTTCACCACTCCACACCGACTGCTATCGTCAAGATTGTTCCTACTTACCAAAGGGATTGAAACATCTAGTTCTATTTGCTTTACAGTGTGTCCAGATGACATCATCATATACATGTATTTAAATACACATTCTGTCTTATTATTAGTATAAATTTATGTGTGTGTCCAGATGACATCATCATATACATGTATTTAAATACACATTCTGTCTTATTATTAGTATAAATCTATGTGTGTCCAGATGACATCATCATATACATGTATTTAAATACACATTCTGTCTTATTATTAGTATAATTCTGTGTGTGTGTCCAGATGACATCATCATATACATGTATTTAAATACACATTCTGTCTTATTATTAGTATAAATCTATGTGTGTGTCCAGATGACATCATCACATACATGTATTTAAATACACATTCTGTCTTATTATTAGTATAAATCTATGTGTG
This sequence comes from Entelurus aequoreus, assembly GCF_033978785.1. Taxonomy (NCBI): domain Eukaryota; kingdom Metazoa; phylum Chordata; class Actinopteri; order Syngnathiformes; family Syngnathidae; genus Entelurus; species Entelurus aequoreus. Next base: position 35,459,141 of record NC_084744.1, on the reverse strand, counting down.
TGTCCAGATGACATCATCATATACATGTATTTAAATACACATTCTGTGTTATTATTAGTATAAATCTATGTGTGTCCAGATGACATCATCATATACATGTATTTAAATACCCATTCTGTGTTATTATTAGTATAAATCTATGTGTGTGTTCAGATGACATCATCATATACATGTATTTAAATACACATTCTGTCTTATTATTAGTATAAATCTGTGTGTGTCCAGATGACATCATCATATACATGTATTTAAATACACATTCTGTCTTATTATTAGTATAAATCTATGTGTGTGTTCAGATGACATCATCATATACATGTATTTAAATACACATTCTGTCTTATTATTAGTATAAATCTGTGTGTGTCCAGATGACATCATCATATACATGTATTTAAATACACATTCTGTCTTATTATTAGTATAAATATGTGTGTCCAGATGACATCATCATATACATGTATTTAAATACCCATTCTGTGTTATTATTAGTATAAATCTATGTGTGTGTTCAGATGACATCATCTTATACATGTATTTAAATACACATTCTGTCTTATTATTAGTATAAATCTATGTGTGTGTCCAGATGACATCATCATATACATGTATTTAAATACACATTATGTCTTATTATTAGTATTATTGATTTGTTTCATCACAGCTTAAAATTGCATGAGTCCTGATTAAACACAAGTGATGGTGCAATTAAAATGATGTGAATAAAAGAGGCCAATATTTGTACACAATGTCACTTTTGAAATGTTTTATGTCATTTATTTACACAAAACTTAATAACACTTACCTAAAGTTCTTTCACGGTGTATTTTATATACAATACTTTGTTTTATTTAAAGTTCTTTCAGGATGTATTTTCAATACTATATTTTGTTTTATCTAAAGTTATTTTAGGATGTATTTTAAATATAATATTCAGTTTTATCTAAAGTTCTCTCAATATGTATTTTAAATATAATATTTTGTTGTATCTAAAGTTCTATCAGGATGTATTTTAAATATAATATTTAGTTTGATCTAAAGTTATTTTCAGAATGTATTAAATATAAAGTTGAGTTTTATCTAAAGTTCTTTCAGGATGTATTTTAAATATGTAATTAGGTTTGATCTAAAGTTGTTTCGAGGTGTGTTTTAAATATAATATTTTGTTTTATCCAAAGTTCTTTCAGGATGTATTTTAGATATATTTAGTTTTTTCTAAAGTTCATTCAGGATGTAGTTTAAATATAATATTTAGTTTTATCTAAAGGTCTTTCAGGATATATTTTAGATATAATATTTAGTTTTATCTAAAGGTCTTTCAGGATGTATTTTAAATATAAATTTAGTTTGATCTAAAGTTATTTGAGGATGTATTTTAGATATAATATTTAGATTTATCTTAAGTTCTTTCAGGATATATTTTAAATATGATATTTACTTTGATCTAAAGTTCTTTCAGGATTTATTTTATATATATTTTCTTTTATCTAAAGTTCTTTCAGAATGTATTTAGTTTGATCCAAAGTTCTTTCAGGATGTATTTTAGATATAAAATGTAGTTTAAAGTTATTACAGGATGTATTTTAGATATAATATTTGCATTGATCTAAAGTGGTGTGGTAATATTTCATCCTTAAAATGGATGGGCAATATGAGCCCATCAACACAGATGAAGGAGTGAGAATGCTGTGATCGGGGAAAAATGCACTTTAAGATTTTCAATATTTATTAATATTTTGTTTACAGAAATGAGTCTATTTTTGTGTATTACTCAGAATCATGTTTTATGTGACACACACGGACTTTGACCTGGTACTGTGGTCTCCCTCTTCCTCCTCCCCAGTCAACGAACTGATCCTGAAACAGAAGCAGCGATGTGAAGAGAAGAGACTGAAGTTGGACCATCCTGTAAGTAGACCACATCCACATCTGCAGGACCTCTCTAGTCCGCCTCTCACCCTGCAGAACGGATCCAGGTGGCAGGTGTTCCAGGACGTGTTGAGTCCAGACCAGGACAACCTGGACCTAGCCAATGTCAACCTCATGCTGGAGCTGCTGGTTCAGAGGAAGAAGCAGCTTGAGGCGGTAAGCAAGGACCTCACACACATTCATATTAGGATAGAATAGCAGCTAATACACACACATTCATATTAGGATAGAATAGCAGCTAATACACACACCTCACACACATTCATATTAGGATAGAATAACAGCTAATACACACACCTCACACACATTCATATTAGGATAGAATAACAGCTAATACACACACCTCACACACATTCATGTTCGGATAGAATAGCAGCTAATACACACACCTCACACACATTCATATTAGGATAGAATAACAGCTAATACACACACCTCACACACATTCATATTAGGATAGAATAGCAGCTAATACACACACCTCACACACATTCATATTAGGATAGAATGGCAGCTAATACACACACCTCACACACATTCATATTAGGATAGAATAGCAGCTAATACACACACCTCACACACATTCATATTAGGATATAACAGCAGCTAATACACACACCTCACACACATTCATATTAGGATAGAATAGCAGCTAATACACACACCTCACACACATTCATATTAGGATAGAATAGCAGCTAATACACACACATTCATATTAGGATAGAATAGCAGCTAATACACACACATTCATATTAGGATAGAATAGCAGCTAATACACACACCTCACACACATTCATATTAGGATAGAATAGCAGCTAATACACACACCTCACACACATTCATATTAGGATAGAATAGCAGCTAATACACACACATTCATATTAGGATAGAATAGCAGCTAATACACACACCTCACACACGTTCATATTAGGATAGAATAACAGCTAATACACACACCTCACACACGTTCATATTAGGATAGAATAACAGCTAATACACACACCTCACACACATTCATATTAGGATAGAATAGCAGCTAATACACACACCTCACACACATTCATATTAGGATATAACAGCAGCTAATACACACACCTCACACACATTCATATTAGGATAGAATAGCAGCTAATACACACACCTCACACACATTCATATTAGGATAGAATAACAGCTAATACACACACCTCACACTCATTCATATTAGGATAGAATAGCAGCTAATACACACACCTCACACACATTCATATTAGGATAGAATAGCAGCTAATACACACACCTCACACACGTTCATATTAGGATAGAATAGCAGCTAATACACACACATTCATATTAGGATAGAATAGCAGCTAATACACACATTCATATTAGGATAGAATAGCAGCTAATACACACATTCATATTAGGATATAATAGCAGCTAATACACACACCTCACACACATTCATATTAGGATAGAATAGCAGCTAATACACACACCTCACACACATTCATATTAGGATATAACAGCAGCTAATACACACACCTCACACACATTCATATTAGGATAGAATAGCAGCTAATACACACACCTCACACACATTCATATTAGGATAGAATAACAGCTAATACACACACCTCACACTCATTCATATTAGGATAGAATAGCAGCTAATACACACACCTCACACACATTCATATTAGGATAGAATAGCAGCTAATACACACACCTCACACACATTCATATTAGGATAGAATAGCAGCTAATACACACACCTCACACACATTCATATTAGGATAGAATAGCAGCTAATACACACACCTCACACACAATCATATTAGGATATAACAGCAGCTAATACACACACCTCACACACATTCATATTAGGATAGAATAGCAGCTAATACACACACCTCACACACATTCATATTAGGATAGAATAGCAGCTAATAAACACACCTCACACACATTCATATTAGGATAGAATAGCAGCTAATACACACACCTCACACACATTCATATTAGGATAGAATAGCAGCTAATACACACACCTCACACACGTTCATATTAGGATAGAATAGCAGCTAATACACACACCTCACACGTTCCTATTAGGATAGAATAGCAGCTAATACACACATTCATATTAGGATAGAATAGCAGCTAATACACACACCTCACACACGTTCATATTAGGATAGAATAGCAGCTAATACACACACCTCACACACGTTCATATTAGGATAGAATAGCAGCTAATACACACACCTCACACACGTTCATATTAGGATAGAATAGCAGCTAATACACACACCTCACACACATTCATATTAGGATAGAATAGCAGCTAATACACACACCTCACACACATTCATATTAGGATAGAATAGCAGCTAATACACACACCTCACACACGTTCATATTAGGATAGAATAGCAGCTAATACACACACCTCACACGTTCCTATTAGGATAGAATAGCAGCTAATACACACATTCATATTAGGATAGAATAGCAGCTAATACACACACCTCACACACGTTCATATTAGGATAGAATAGCAGCTAATACACACACCTCACACACGTTCATATTAGGATAGAATAGCAGCTAATACACACACCTCACACACGTTCATATTAGGATAGAATAGCAGCTAATACACACACCTCACACACGTTCATATTAGGATAGAATAGCAGCTAATACACACATTCATATTAGGATAGAATAGCAGCTAATACACACATTCATATTAGGATAGAATAGCAGCTAATACACACACCTCACACACGTTCATATTAGGATAGAATAGCAGCTAATACACACACCTCACACACGTTCATATTAGGATAGAATAGCAGCTAATACACACACCTCACACACGTTCATATTAGGATAGAATAGCAGCTAATACACACACCTCACACACATTCATATTAGGATAGAATAGCAGCTAATACACACACCTCACACATGTTCATATTAGGATAGAATAGCAGCTAATACACACACCTCACACACGTTCATATTAGGATAGAATAGCAGCTAATACACACACATTCATATTAGGATAGAATAGCAGCTAATACACACATTCATATTAGGATAGAATAGCAGCTAATACACACATTCATATTAGGATATAATAGCAGCTAATACACACACCTCACACACATTCATATTAGGATAGAATAGCAGCTAATACACACACCTCACACACATTCATATTAGGATATAACAGCAGCTAATACACACACCTCACACACATTCATATTAGGATAGAATAGCAGCTAATACACACACCTCACACACATTCATATTAGGATAGAATAACAGCTAATACACACACCTCACACTCATTCATATTAGGATAGAATAGCAGCTAATACACACACCTCACACACATTCATATTAGGATAGAATAGCAGCTAATACACACACCTCACACACATTCATATTAGGATAGAATAGCAGCTAATACACACACCTCACACACATTCATATTAGGATAGAATAGCAGCTAATACACACACCTCACACACAATCATATTAGGATATAACAGCAGCTAATACACACACCTCACACACATTCATATTAGGATAGAATAGCAGCTAATACACACACCTCACACACATTCATATTAGGATAGAATAGCAGCTAATACACACACCTCACACACGTTCATATTAGGATAGAATAGCAGCTAATACACACACCTCACACACATTCATATTAGGATAGAATAGCAGCTAATACACACACCTCACACACATTCATATTAGGATAGAATAGCAGCTAATACACACACCTCACACACATTCATATTAGGATAGAATAACAGCTAATACACACACCTCACACACATTCATATTAGGATAGAATAGCAGCTAATACACACACCTCACACACATTCATATTAGGATAGAATAACAGCTAATACACACACCTCACACACATTCATATTAGGATAGAATAGCAGCTAATACACACACCTCACACACATTCATATTAGGATAGAATAACAGCTAATACACACACCTCACACACATTCATATTAGGATATAACAGCAGCTAATACACACACCTCACACACATTCATATTAGGATAGAATAGCAGCTAATACACACACCTCACACACATTCATATTAGGATAGAATAGCAGCTAATACACACACCTCACACACATTCATATTAGGATAGAATAGCAGCTAATACACACACCTCACACACATTTATATTAGGATAGAATAGCAGCTAATACACACACCTCACACACATTCATATTAGGATAGAATAGCAGCTAATACACACACCTCACACACATTCATATTAGGATAGAATAGCAGCTAATACACACACATTCATATTATGATAGAATAGCAGCTAATACACACATTCATATTAGGATAGAATAGCAGCTAATACACACACATTCATATTAGGATAGAATAGCAGCTAATACACACATTCATATTAGGATATAATAGCAGCTAATACACACACCTCACACACATTCATATTAGGATAGAATAGCAGCTAATACACACACCTCACACACATTCATATTAGGATAGAATAGCAGCTAATACACACACCTCACACACATTCATATTAGGATATAACAGCAGCTAATACACACACCTCACACACATTCATATTAGGATAGAATAGCAGCTAATACACACACCTCACACACATTCATATTAGGATAGAATAGCAGCTAATACACACACCTCACACACATTCATATTAGGATAGAATAGCAGCTAATACACACACCTCACACACATTCATATTAGGATAGAATAGCAGCTAATACACACACCTCACACACATTCATATTAGGATAGAATAGCAGCTAATACACACACCTCACACACATTCATATTAGGATAGAATAGCAGCTAATACACACACCTCACACACGTTCATATTAGGATAGAATAGCAGCTAATACACACACCTCACACACATTCATATTAGGATAGAATAGCAGCTAATACACACACCTCACACACATTCATATTAGGATATAACAGCAGCTAATACACACACCTCACACACATTCATATTAGGATAGAATAGCAGCTAATACACACACCTCACACACATTCATATTAGGATAGAATAGCAGCTAATACACACACCTCACACACATTCATATTAGGATAGAATAACAGCTAATACACACACCTCACACACATTCATATTAGGATAGAATAGCAGCTAATACACACACCTCACACACATTCATATTAGGATAGAATAACAGCTAATACACACACCTCACACACATTCATATTAGGATATAACAGCAGCTAATACACACACCTCACACACATTCATATTAGGATAGAATAGCAGCTAATACACACACCTCACACACATTCATATTAGGATAGAATAGCAGCTAATACACACACCTCACACACATTCATATTAGGATAGAATAGCAGCTAATACACACACCTCACACACATTCATATTAGGATAGAATAGCAGCTAATACACACACCTCACACACATTCATATTAGGATAGAATAACAGCTAATACACACACCTCACACACATTCATATTAGGATAGAATAGCAGCTAATACACACACCTCACACACATTCATATTAGGATAGAATAGCAGCTAATACACACACCTCACACACATTCATATTAGGATAGAATAGCAGCTAATACACACACCTCACACACATTCATATTAGGATAGAATAACAGCTAATACACACACCTCACACACATTCATAGTAGGATAGAATAACAGCTAATACACACACCTCACACACATTCATATTAGGATAGAATAGCAGCTAATACACACACCTCACACACATTCATATTAGGATAGAATAACAGCTAATACACACACCTCACACACATTCATATTAGGATAGAATAGCAGCTAATACACACACCTCACACACATTCATATTAGGATAGAATAACAGCTAATACACACACCTCACACACATTCATATTAGGATAGAATAGCAGCTAATACACACACCTCACACACATTCATATTAGGATAGAATAGCAGCTAATACACACACCTCACACACATTCATATTAGGATAGAATAGCAGCTAATACACACACCTCACACACATTCATATTAGGATAGAATAGCAGCTAATACACACACCTCACACACATTCATATTAGGATAGAATAGCAGCTAATACACACACCTCACACACATTCATGTTAGGATAGAATAGCAGCTAATACACACACCTCACACACATTCATATTAGGATAGAATAGCAGCTAATACACACACCTCACACACATTCATATTAGGATAGAATAACAGCTAATACACACACCTCACACACATTCATATTAGGATAGAATAGCAGCTAATACACACATTCATATTAGGATAGAATAGCAGCTAATACACACACCTCACACACATTCATATTAGGATAGAATAGCAGCTAATACACACACCTCACACACGTTCATATTAGGATAGAATAGCAGCTAATACACACACCTCACACACATTCATATTAGGATAGAATAGCAGCTAATACACACACCTCACACACATTCATATTAGGATATAACAGCAGCTAATACACACACCTCACACACATTCATATTAGGATAGAATAACAGCTAATACACACACCTCACACACATTCATATTAGGATAGAATAGCAGCTAATACACACACCTCACACACATTCATATTAGGATAGAATAACAGCTAATACACACACCTCACACACATTCATATTAGGATAGAATAGCAGCTAATACACACACCTCACACACATTCATATTAGGATAGAATAACAGCTAATACACACACCTCACACACATTCATATTAGGATATAACAGCAGCTAATACACACACCTCACACACATTCATATTAGGATAGAATAGCAGCTAATACACACACCTCACACACATTCATATTAGGATAGAATAGCAGCTAATACACACACCTCACACACATTCATATTAGGATAGAATAGCAGCTAATACACACACCTCACACACATTCATATTAGGATAGAATAGCAGCTAATACACACACCTCACACACTTTCATATTAGGATAGAATAGCAGCTAATACACACACCTCACACACATTCATATTAGGATAGAATAGCAGCTAATACACACACCTCACACACATTCATATTAGGATAGAATAACAGCTAATACACACACCTCACACACATTCATAGTAGGATAGAATAACAGCTAATACACACACCTCACACACATTCATATTAGGATAGAATAGCAGCTAATACACACACCTCACACACATTCATATTAGGATAGAATAACAGCTAATACACACACCTCACACACATTCATATTAGGATAGAATAGCAGCTAATACACACATTCATATTAGGATAGAATAGCAGCTAATACACACACCTCACACACATTCATATTAGGATAGAATAGCAGCTAATACACACACCTCACACACATTCATATTAGGATAGAATAGCAGCTAATACACACACCTCACACACATTCATATTAGGATAGAATAGCAGCTAATACACACACCTCACACACATTCATGTTAGGATAGAATAGCAGCTAATACACACACCTCACACACATTCATATTAGGATAGAATAGCAGCTAATACACACACCTCACACACATTCATATTAGGATAGAATAACAGCTAATACACACACCTCACACACATTCATATTAGGATAGAATAGCAGCTAATACACACACCTCACACACATTCATATTAGGATAGAATAACAGCTAATACACACACCTCACACACATTCATATTAGGATAGAATAGCAGCTAATACACACACCTCACACACATTCATATTAGGATAGAATAACAGCTAATACACACACCTCACACACATTCATATTAGGATAGAATAGCAGCTAATACACACACCTCACACACATTCATATTAGGATAGAATAGCAGCTAATACACACACCTCACACACATTCATATTAGGATAGAATAGCAGCTAATACACACACCTCACACACATTCATATTAGGATAGAATAGCAGCTAATACACACACCTCACACACATTCATATTAGGATAGAATAGCAGCTAATACACACACCTCACACACATTCATATTGGGATAGAATAGCAGCTAATACACACACCTCACACACATTCATATTAGGATAGAACAGCAGCTAATACACACACCTCACACACATTCATATTAGGATAGAATAGCAGCTAATACACACACCTCACACACATTCATATTAGGATAGAACAGCAGCTAATACACACACCTCACACACATTCATATTAGGATAGAATAGCAGCTAATACACACACCTCACACACATTCATATTAGGATAGAATAGCAGCTAATACACACACCTCACACACGTTCATATTAGGATAGAATAGCAGCTAATACACACATTCATATTAGGATAGAATAGCAGCTAATACACACATTTATATTAGGATAGAATAGCAGCTAATACACACACCTCACACACATTCATATTAGGATAGAATAGCAGCTAATACACACACCTCACACACATTCATATTAGGATAGAATAGCAGCTAATACACACACCTCACACACATTCATATTAGGATAGAATAGCAGCTAATACACTCACCTCACACACATTCATATTAGGATAGAATAGCAGCTAATACACTCACCTCACACACATTCATATTAGGATAGAATAGCAGCTAATACACTCACCTCACACACATTCATATTAGGATAGAATAGCAGCTAATACACACACATTCATATTAGGATAGAATGGCAGCTAATACACACACCTCACACACATTCATATTAGGATAGAATAGCAGCTAATACACACACCTCACACACATTCATATTAGGATAGAATGGCAGCTAATACACACACCTCACACACATTCATATTAGGATAGAATAGCAGCTAATACACACACCTCACACACATTCATATTAGGATAGAATGGCAGCTAATACACACACCTCACACACATTCATATTAGGATAGAATAGCAGCTAATACACACACCTCACACACATTCATATTAGGATAGAATGGCAGCTAATACACACACCTCACACACATTCATATTAGGATAGAATAGCAGCTAATACACACACCTCACACACATTCATATTAGGATAGAATAGCAGCTAATACACACACCTCACACACATTCATATTAGGATAGAATAGCAGCTAATACACACACCTCACACACATTCATATTAGGATAGAACAGCAGCTAATACACACACCTCACACACATTCATATTAGGATAGAATAGCAGCTAATACACACACCTCACACACATTCATATTAGGATAGAATAGCAGCTAATACACACACCTCACACACGTTCATATTAGGATAGAATAGCAGCTAATACACACATTCATATTAGGATAGAATAGCAGCTAATACACACATTCATATTAGGATAGAATAGCAGCTAATACACACACATTCATATTAGGATAGAATAGCAGCTAATACACACACATTCATATTAGGATAGAATAGCAGCTAATACACACATTCATATTAGGATAGAATAGCAGCTAATACACACACATTCATATTAGGATAGAATAGCAGCTAATACACACACCTCACACACATTCATATTAGGATAGAATAGCAGCTAATACACACACCTCACACACATTCATATTAGGATAGAATAGCAGCTAATACACACACCTCACACACATTCATATTAGGATAGAATAGCAGCTAATACACACACCTCACACACGTTCATATTAGGATAGAATAGCAGCTAATACACACACCTCAGCAAATATTCACATATACACACACACTGTTAGCAAATACACACACATTATTGGTACATTTTCACATATACACACACACCGTTGGCAAATACTCACGTATACACACACTATTAACAGAAATTCAAGTATACACACACGATAATTGTAAATATTCACATGCACACACAATATTAGTAAATACTCACGTATACACACACACAGGGGTGTAATGGTACACAAAAATTTTGGTTCAGTACGTACCTCGGTTTAGAGGTCATGGTTCGGTTCATTTTCGGTACAGTAAGAAAACAACAAAATATAATTTTTTTGGTTATTTATTTACCAAATTTGTAAACAATGGCTTCATCCTTTTAACATTGGGAACACTATAATAATTCTGCCCACGTTAATCAACATTAAACTGCCTCAAGTTGTTGCTCAGATTAAATATAATGACACAACTTTTCTTCTACATATAAAAAGTGCAACATTAAACAGTTTCAAGTCAACTCATCTTGCTTAATTTATTACAGCATTTGGGAAGCCTGTAGTTGATTTTTATGATGTAAATGTTATATTATTATCAACATGTGATAGCAGGGACCCTGCCATTCAAAACTAGGCTGCTGCATTACTAATGATTCATGTAACTATAGCTGAAAAAATAGTAGAATAGCAATAGGAGAGACTATTCATCCCTGAACACCATGGAGTTCATGTAGGCTTAATGATGCACTTACATTATTATATCAACTATCAGAGACAGAAACTCTTCCTTTAACATAATGTCCTTTTTTGCTGCTTCAATACAGCTCAATCAACACAGAAAAAGGTCAAGTGAAATAACAGACAGTCAGGGCTTTGCTGTTCGTAACACACACACACAGAGCAAAATGAGCTAACGTTACGCTAAAAGCTAATTAGCCTTCACCTCAAGCCAGGACTGCGAGCGAGTTGAGCTGCAGTTTGTATTTCTAGAAGGTCAACGGGCTCATAGTGATGTTACTAGTAGTTGACTGGGAGGTGTTTATTATCATTTGGGGAGAGTCCGCTGCCTGATGATTACCTGCTAAACACCTACCTGCTCATGCCGACGCGAGACTCCATGCGCTCTGAATACGCACTGCTGATTGGCTGTTACCGCTCTGCGTGTAACCAATCAGATGGTTGTGTGGGTGTGACAATGCCGGATGTTGTGTAGAGGACTGACAGAGACAGGCAGAACAAAGCGGAGCAGCTTGTTAAGACTTTGGCTTAGGCAGCTACTTAATATGTTCGTGTGGAAACTCGTTCGGCACACCTCCGAATCAAACCGAAACCCTCGTACGGTTCAATACAAATACACGTACCGTTACACCCCTACACACACACACACAATACTAGCAAATACTCACATATACACACACAATACTAGCAAATACTCACATATACACACACAATACTAGCAAATATTCACATATACACACACAATATTAGCAAACACACACACATTATTGGTACATTTTCACATATACACACACACTGTTGGCAAATACTCACATATACACACACTATTAACAGAAATTCAAGTATACACACACATGATAATTGTAAATATTCACATGCACACACAATATTAGTAAATACTCACATATACACCCACACAATATTAGTAAATACTCACATATACACACACACAATACTAGCAAATACTCACATATACACACAATATTGGGAAATACACACACATTATTGGTAAATATTCACATTTACACACACAATATTAGAAAATACACAACATTATTGGTAAATATTCACATTTACACACACAATATTAGCAAATACACAACATTATTGGTAAATATTCACATGTACAAACACACAATATTGTGATGTCATCCACCATCTTTGTGTCCTGCAGGAGTCCCAAGTTGTATATACAGTATGTCATGTTAGTGTGTTTAGAATGATGATGTCATCCACCATGCAGGAGTCCCAAGTTGTATATACAGTATGTCATGTTAGTGTGTTTAGAATGATGATGTCATCCACCATGCAGGAGTCCCAAGTTGTATATACAGTATGTCATGTTAGTGTGTTTAGAATGATGATGTCATCCACCATGCAGGAGTCCCAAGTTGTATACACAGTATGTCATGTTAGTGTGTTTAGAATGATGATGTCATCCACCATGCAGGAGTCCCAAGTTGTACACACAGTATGTCATGTTAGTGTGTTTAGAATGATGATGTCATCCACCATGCAGGAGTCCCAAGTTATATATACAGTATGTCATGTTAGTGTGTTTAGAATGATGATGTCATCCACCATGCAGGAGTCCCAAGTTGTATATACAGTATGTCATGTTAGTGTGTTTAGAATGATGATGTCATCCACCATGCAGGAGTCCCAAGTTGTATACACAGTATGTCCTGTTAGTGTGTTTAGAATGATGATGTCATCCACCATGCAGGAGTCCCAAGTTGTATATACAGTATGTCCTGTTAGTGTGTTTAGAATGATGATGTCATCCACCATGCAGGAGTCCCAAGTTGTATATAGTATGTCATGTTAATGTGTTTAGAATGATGATGTCATCCACCATGCAGGAGTCCCAAGTTGTATATACAGTATGTCATGTTAGTGTGTTTAGAATGATGATGTCATCCACCATGCAGGAGTCCCAAGTTGTATATACAGTATGTCCTGTTAGTGTGTTTAGAATGATGATGTCATCCACCATGCAGGAGTCCCAAGTTGTATATACAGTATGTCATGTTAATGTGTTTAGAATGATGATGTCATCCACCATGCAGGAGTCCCAAGTTGTATATACAGTATGTCCTGTTAGTGTGTTTAGAATGATGATGTCATCCACCATGCAGGAGTCCCAAGTTGTATATACAGTATGTCATGTTAGTGTGTTTAGAATGATGATGTCATCCACCATCTTTGTGTCCTGCAGGAGTCACAAGCCGCTCAGAGACAGATCCTCATGGAGTTTCTTAACGAGGCCCGGAGGAACAAAAGAGAGGTATGAATATGAAACCATATTACTGCTGCTTATGATTATGAAACAATATTACTGCTACTTATGAATATGAAATGTTACCTGCTTCTGAATGAGTAAGAAATGAGGCCACTTTGGTTTGTCGGCAGCAACTGGAGCAGCTCCAGAAGGAGCTCAACTTCCTTGAGGAGGACATCAAGCGTGTTGAGGTAACATGATTCTTCATTTATTTGTGTCTTCCATAGATGTTAGCTCTGCCAGACAATAAGAAGATGGAGCAGGAGGGATGAGTCTTGCTAATCAGACATGTAGATTAAAAAAAAGTTCAAGTAGCAATGATAGTCACACACACACACACGAGGTGTGGCAAAATTATTCTCTGCATTTGACCCATCACCCTTGATCGCCCCCTGGGAGGTGAGGGGAGCAGTGAGCAGCAGCGGGTGCCGCGCCCGGGAATAATTTTTGGTGATTTAACCCCCAATTCCAAGCCTTGATGCTGAGTGCCAAGCAGGGAGGTAATGGCTCCCATTTTTATTGTCTTTGGTATGACTCGGCCGGGGTTTGAACTCACAACCTACCCATCTCAGGGCGGACACTCTAACCACTAGGCCACTGAGTAGGTCTACCAGTACTAGTACATACTACTAGTACTGGTAGAGTAAATGTATTGTCATGTCTACTGCTCACTACCACATTGTCACACAACTAAATCACTGTTGTTAACTAGTACTCAGACATGTAGATAGTACTAGTTAAATGTATTGTCATGTCTACTGCTCACTACCACATTGTCACACAACTAAATCACTGTGTTGTTAACTAGTACTCAGACATGTAGATACTACTAGTTAAATGTATTGTCATGTCTACTGCTCACTACCACATTGTCACACAACTAAATCACTGTGTTGTTAACTAGTACTCAGACATGTAGATAGTACTAGTTAAATGTATTGTCATGTCTACTGCTCACTACCACATTGTCACACAACTAAATCACTGTGTTGTTAACTAGTACTCAGGCATGTAGATAGTACTAGTTAAATGTATTGTCATGTCTACTGCTCACTACCACATTGTCACACAACTAAATCACTGTTGTTAACAAATACTCAGACATGTAGATACTACTAGTTAAATGTATTGTCATGTCTACTGCTCACTACCACATTGTCACACAACTAAATCACTGTGTTGTTAACTAGTACTCAGACATGTAGATACTACTAGTTAAATGTATTGTCATGTCTACTGCTCACTACCACATTGTCACACAACTAAATCACTGTGTTGTTAACTAGTACTCAGACATGTAGATAGTACTAGTTAAATGTATTGTCATGTCTACTGCTCACTACCACATTGTCACACAACTAAATCACTGTGTTGTTAACTAGTACTCAGACATGTACATAGTACTAGTTAAATGTATTGTCATGTGTACTGCTCACTACCACATTGTCACACAACTAAATCACTGTGTTGTTAGGTAGTACTCAGACATGTAGATAGTACTAGTTAAATGTATTGTCATGTGTACTGCTCACTACCACATTGTCACACAACTAAATCACTGTGTTGTTAACTAGTACTCAGACATGTAGATAGTACTAGTTAAATGTATTGCCATGTGTACTGCTCACTACCACATTGTCACACAACTAAATCACTTTGTTGTTAACCAGTACTCAGACATGTAGATAGTACTAGTTAAATGTATTGTCATGTCTACTGCTCACTACCACATTGTCACACAACTAAATCACTGTGTTGTTAATTAGTACTCAGACATGTAGATAGTACTAGTTAAATGTATTGTCATGTCTACTGCTCACTACCACATTGTCACACAACTAAATCACTGTGTTGTTAACCAGTACTCAGACATGTAGATACTACTAGTTAAATGTATTGTCATGTGTACTGCTCACTACCACATTGTCACACAACTAAATCACTTTGTTGTTAACTAGTACTCAGACATGTAGATACTACTAGTTAAATGTATTGTGATGTGTACTGCTCACTACCACATTGTCACACAACTAAATCACTTTGTTGTTAACCAGTACTCAGACATGTAGATAGTACTAGTTAAATGTATTGTCATGTGTACTGCTCACTACCACATTGTCACACAACTAAATCACTGTGTTGTTAACTAGTACTCAGACATGTACATAGTACTAGTTCAATGTATTGTCATGTCTACTGCTCACTACCACATTGTCAAACAACTAAATCACTGTGTTGTTAACTAGTACTCAGACATGTACATAGTACTAGTTAAATGTATTGTCATGTCTACTGCTCACTACCACATTGTCAAACAACTAAATCACTTTGTTGTTAACCAGTACTCAGACATGTAGATAGTACTAGTTAAATGTATTGTCATGTCTACTGCTCACTACCACATTGTCACACAACTAAATCACTGTGTTGTTAACCAGTACTCAGACATGTAGATACTACTAGTTAAATGTATTGTCATGTCTACTGCTCACTACCACATTGTCACACAACTAAATCACTGTTGTTAACTAGTACTCAGACATGTAGATACTACTAGTTAAATGTATTGTGATGTGTACTGCTCACTACCACATTGTCACACAACTAAATCACTTTGTTGTTAACCATACCATACCATACCATACCAACTTTATTTATAAAGCCCTTTAAAAACAACCACAGTACTCAGACATGTAGATAGTACTAGTTAAATGTATTGTCATGTCTACTGCTCACTACCACATTGTCACACAACTAAATCACTGTGTTGTTAATTAGTACTGAGACATGTAGATAGTACTAGTTAAATGTATTGTCATGTCTACTGCTCACTACCACATTGTCACACAACTAAATCACTGTGTTGTTAACTAGTACTCAGACATGTACATAGTACTAGTTAAATGTATTGTCATGTCTACTGCTCACTACCACATTGTCACACAACTAAATCACTTTGTTGTTAACCAGTACTCAGACATGTAGATACTACTAGTTAAATGTATTGTCATGTGTACTGCTCACTACCACATTGTCACACAACTAAATCACTGTTGTTAACTAGTACTCAGACATATAGATAGTACTAGTTAAATGTATTGTCATGTCTACTGCTCACTACCACATTGTCACACAACTAAATCACTGTGTTGTTAACTAGTACTCAGACATGTAGATACTACTAGTTAAATGTATTGTCATGTCTACTGCTCACTACCACATTGTCACACAACTAAATCACTGTTGTTAACTAGTACTCACACATGTAGATAGTACTAGTTAAATGTATTGTCATGTCTACTGCTCACTACCACATTGTCACACAACTAAATCACTGTGTTGTTAACTAGTACTCAGACATGTAGATACTACTAGTTAAATGTATTGTCATGTCTACTGCTCACTACCACATTGTCACACAACTAAATCACTGTGTTGTTAACTAGTACTCAGTGTACTGCTCACTACCACATTGTCACACAAGTGGAAGTCTTCATAGCCAACTAACAGAAAGAAACAAACACAAAGTCCCTCCATGTTGAATACTTTGACAGAGTAAAGGCTTGTGGTAAATGATGTGTGTCCACCATGTAATACATCTAATGAATATCATTAATAAAGAAGATGCTTTTATTATTAAATGTTGATGAAAAACATTTGCTGTAATTGAGAGGTTTTTAATCACTTCCCATCTGATAGTAATATTTGATGTATATGTATGCAGTAATATTTGATGTATATGTATGCAGTATTATTTGATGTATATGTATGCAGTAATACTTGATGTATATGTATGCACTAATATTTGATGTATATGTATGCAGTATTATTTGATGTATATTTATGCAGTAATATTTGATGTATATGTATGCAGTAATATTTGATGTATATGTATGCAGTATTATTTGATGTATATGTATGCAGTAATACTTGATGTATATGTATGCAGTAATATTTGATGTATATGTATGCACTAATATTTGATGTATATGTATGCAGTATTATTTGATGTATATTTATGCAGTAATATTTGATGTATATGTATGCAGTAATATTTGATGTATATGTATGCAGTAATATTTGATGTATATGTGTATCTTCCAAGGAAATGAGCGGGCTGTACTCTCCAAAGATGGAGGCAGAGTGTACTGTGCCCAATGTGGAAGCTCCCTCACCTTCACGCAGGTACACTACATACATCATATCATGCACTACTATGTAGAATATCCATAACCACAATATCTCATATTTATACCATTTTATATATATATATATATGTATATGTGTGTGTGTATGTATCTATATACATACATATATATGTACATGTATGTGTATATATATATATACACATTAGGGTTGCAACTAACGATTAATTTGATAATCAATTAATCTGTCGATTATTACTTCGATTAATCGATTAATAATCGGATAAAATAGACAAACTACATTTCTATCCTTTCTAGTATTTTATTGAAAAAAACCAGCATACTGGCACCATACTTATTTTGATTATTGTTTCTCAGCTGTTTGTACATGTTGCAGTTTATAAATAAAGGTTTATATATAAAAAAAATTAATCGGCAACTATTTTTTTAATCGATTTAATCGATTAGTTGTTACAGCCCTAATATATATATATATATATGTGTCTATATATATATATGTGTATGTATATACAGTATATATTTGTGTGTATATATATCTATATCTATGCATGTATATATGTGTGTATATTTATGTACTGTAAGTATGTATGTATATAAAATCAGGTCTGTCCAAACTTTTTCCACTGAGGGCCGCACACTGAAAAATGAAATGATGCGGGGGGGCCTTTTTGATATTTTCCTTTTCAAACCCAATACTATATAGAGCAGGGAGAGGTTTCTTAGGGCCCCATTTGTCGGGCTTCACCTGACACATGAAACATGACACATTGGGGGTGCACTATCCACTTTAGCCATGAGACGGCAGCAGTGTGTTAAATAGCTTCAAAAGTGTTTTGTGGCAATTCCAACTTTGACCACAGCGTCACAGTGGCGCTTTCCATCATTTTTAACAGACTGCATTGCAAAATGATCAAACTGTCATTGCTGAAAAAAATAAAAAAGAATAAAAATCTATTTTGTTATGTTATGTTTGACATATTTAATGCTCCAATCAAATATTCCACCTTGAATTTATTTAGGGGAAAGTATTTGTGTTTTTGTCAATAAAAAAAATGTTCTTCAAACATCAAGAAAATGGAATACAACTTCAAATCAACAGAAAGATCTGGGGCCGTACTTATCAAGCTTCTTAGAATTACTCCTAAGAAGTCTGCTAAGAGTTGACTTAAGAGTAAATAAATTCTTCGCTGAAAGCTGCACTTAAAAGTTAGTTATCAAGCGTCTTACTCACACTTTCAGCGAAGTGTAGGACTGAATCTTAAGTGTCACACTCAGAGCTGAATTACGACATTACTATGTGCCGTAAACGCAATTTTAGGTGACGTCATTTCTGTGTCCACAGAAATGACCAATCACGGAAGGGAATCCCTTGTCTAAGAATAAAGAAATATCTTGGAAATATTGAAGTGGACAATGGGAGTGTATATTTTGACAAACTACAAAATAATACAAAACAAACTAGTCCCCGCCGGCACTCACGCTACTGCTCCCTCTCTTCTCTCGCCCACACACTCACTGACGTCACTCACCTCACGGCCACACACATACGCTACTGTCATAACATTTTCTTTCCAATTCATTAATTAGGCAACTAATTTGAAACTGGTGTGGGTGGCTCTATATATACTAGCCCACTGCAGCCACATGCAGAAATCAACAAGGAATCGAAAAGTATTAAATCTGTGACAAAAATAATATCCGCTCTGTCTAAACGATACCGTTTGATCAGCTGCTCGTCATCAAAAAAAAAAAAAACATTGTTCCGTTCCCTGAACGTTGGCGCACGTCTCTCTCGCCTCAGTGCCATCCCCTGCTGGCAACTCCTAACCACTTAAGACACCTCTGAAGGTCTCTTAAATATCGTGGAGAGTAGGAGTGATTCTTAGACTTAAGAACGTTGATAAAAAGCTTTTATTCTTAAGTTTGAGAGTAGGACTACATTTCGCAAATTCTCAGGACTTAAGTGTAAAATGGCACTCTAAGAAGCTTGATAAGTACGGCCCCTGAAGTTATAATTAAATATATACAATATTATGACATATTTTTAACATTTGTATGACTTTCCGGGTCCCCAGGACCAAACTGGAAGGGAGCCCTAAATGTTAGAGAAATGTACATATTTGATTGGTTTTGAAATGTAGAATGAAGCAAATGTCCCCCGCATGACTTCATTCTTCAGTGTGTGGCCTCAGTCAACCAAGTTTGCTTGAAATGTTGTGTATTTGTACATGTATGAATGATATACATGATGTGAAAATAGTATATGTTCCTATACTGTAGCATCATTGAGTCACCGGACTATAACCCGCCTCCAGGATTTGGTGCAACAACACAGGTAAATCATGCAGCATGTATGTATGTATGTATACATGTATGTGTATATGTAAAGTCATGTGGCGTGTGTCATGCAGGGCAAGAGACAGACGTGGTACAACAGCACTCTAGCATCACGCAGGAAAAGGTTGACGGCACATTTTGAAGATCTCGAGCAGTGTTACTTCTCCAACAAAATGTCACGCATCTCAGGTACTTTCACTTCCTGTCCGACACCAGTCATTCTCCCACTCTTGCCTTCTGGTTCCAGCTGCAATAACACTCCTCTCTGTCATTGTCTTGGTCAACAAGTGTGCTTGCTTCCATAGTTAACATCACGTCCACCAGCTAATACTAGCATCGAGGCAAAAGTGTGGTGCGGGGGGCCACATGTAGCCCCTCTTGGCCCCTGGCATGTCACACACATCTCAATGATAAAGGCATCATGGCATGGGAAAAGACTGACATGATCATAATAATGTATAATAACAGTCTTTTTTAAGACTTTTAAAAGACAATATAAATGTTTATAAATATATCAAAGATAAATGCAGTGAAATAGTAGCTGCACACACACTTTCATCCACATCCCAATCACTATTCTTATTCATACCCTTTCTGTGTGTGTGTGCGTGTGTGTGTGTGTGTGTGTGCGTGTGTGTGTGTGTGCTTATATACAGTGGGGCAAAAAAGTATTTAGTCAGCCACCCATTGATTGTCAATGGGTGGCTGACTAAATACTTTTTTGCCCCACTGTATATATATATATACTTATATATGTATATACTTACAGTATATATGTACATGTATATATACTTATATATGTATGTGTGTTTATTAGGGCAGGCAGATATTATCGGACGATAAATGCTTTAAAATGTAATATCGGAAATTATCGGTATCGGCTTTTTTATTATCTGTATCTGGTTTTTTTTGTTTTTGTTTTTGTTTTTTTTTACTAAATCAACATAAAAAACACAAGATACACTTACAATTAGTGCACCAACCCAAAAAACCTCCCTCCCCCCATTTCTTTCTGTTATCAATATTCTGGTTCCTACATGATGTATCAATATATATCAATACAGTCTGCAAGGGATACAGTCCGTAAGCACACATGATTGTGCGTGCTGCTGCTCCACTAATAGTACTAACCTTTAACAGTTAATTTTACTCATTTTCTTTAATTACTAGTTTCTATGTAACTGTTTTTATATTGTTTTACTTTCTTTTTTATTCAAGAAAATGTTTTTAATTTAGTTATCTTATTTTATTATTTTTTTTAAAAAGGACCTTATCTTCACCATACCTGGTTGTCCAAATTAGGCATAATAATGTGTTAATTCCACGACTGCATGTATCGGTTGATATCGGTATCGGTAATTAAAGAGTTGGACAATATCGGAATATCGGATATCGGCAAAAAGCCATTATCGGACATCCCTAGTGTTTATATATGTATACTTATATATATATATATATGTATATATATGTATATATACTTATATATGTATATATATGTGTGTGTATATATATGTACCGGTATATGTATATATGTGTATGTACAGTATATATATGTATGTATGTGTATGTATTAGGGGTGTAACGGTACACAAAAATGTTGGTTCGGTACGTACCTCGGTTTAGAGGTCACGGTTCGGTTCATTTTCGGTACAGTAAGAAAACAACAAAATATACATTTTTGGGTTATTTATTTACCAAATTTGCAAAATCTTCCACCAAAAATATTTGTCTTAGTGTAATATTTGATGTGAAGTAATGGGAACCTTGGATAGGTCAATAATTCACAATAACATTGATTTTGATTCAATATTATGTTTTGAGCAATGACAGTTTGAAAGGAAAAAAAAAACAGCTTTGTTTTATTAGTCAACATTGCAACTTTGTCTAAATGACATTTAACCTTGAAAGCTTTTTTATTTCACTTTTGTTATGTTTTTGTTTATTTGATTAGTCTTTTTAGAATGTGCCGTGGGCCTTTAAAACATTAGCTGTGGGCCGCAAATGGCCTCCGGGGCACACTTTTGACACCCCTGCTATAGATAATAACAAATGAAATGTGATAAATCTATGGATAAAAAGCAGATGCGCGTTTATCATATCTCTCTCTCTCTCTCTCTCTCTGTCTCTGCCCCTCCCTCACCAATGCTGCTGTTTGTTTTGTTTTTAACCCCTTCTTAACCCTGAACGTACATTGAAAATACACGCAAGCCTAACTCAAAATGCCGGACATTTGAGGCATTTAAGAAACTCCGCCCTGACAGCTCCGCAAAAGAGGACATGTCCGGTGAAAAGAGGACGTATGGTCAGTCTATTCTAGCCCGTTAGCTGCTAGCATGCCGTGTGTTGTGCCTCGGTGTGCATTGTTTACACAACGTGCGTTACGCTACTTATTATGTCCGTGTGGAAACTCGTTCGATACACCTCCGAACCGAACCGGAACCCCCGTACCGAAACGGTTCAATACAAATACACGTACTGTTACACCCCTACTATGTTTGTGTATGTAGTAATAATAATAATAATAATAGATTTTATTTGTAAAAAGCACTTTCCATTGAGCAAACAACCTCAAAGTGCTACAGTGTATTAAAAAATAAATAAAAAGATAATACAAATTAAAAAGTAGAACTAGCACGCATATATCTAAAAAAAGGCTTTTTTAAAAAGAAGGGTTTTTAAGCCTTTTTTAAAAGCATCCCAGTCTGTGGTGCCCTCAGGTGGTCAGGGAGGGCGTTCCACAGTATATATACACAGTGGTGGTCAAAAGTGTACATACACTTGTAAAGAACATCATGTCATGGCTGTCTTGAGTTTCCAAAAATGTCTACAACTCTTATTTTTTTGTGATAGAGTGATTGGAGCTCATACTTGTTGCTCACAAAAAACATTCTGACTAATTTAGCAGGTATAAACTACAGTGTCATATATTTTGGTATTTGCTATTATTAGCATAGTACTGTTAGCATGCTAGCCCTTTTAGCTCATTTTCCTCATATTTTTTTGTTACTTGACGCTACTTTGGCTTTGGCTCTTCAGCGTTGACAGGAAATTCCCGGCGACACTTCATTTCCTAGTTGTTTGTAAACGATGGCTAGTGTTTTGAAGGTGTGCACTACTACTGTGACTTGTGTGTGTCAGATGAAGGCAGGACCTTGAATCAGCTGGATGACTTCAAGGAGTGTCTGTCCAAGTTCACGCGCTACAACTCTGTCAGGCCCTTGGCCACGCTCTCCTACGCCAGCGACCTCTACAATGGCTCCAGTATCGTGTCCAGGTATCAAAGACATCGGCTCTCATTGGCGAGCATAAGAATGATGCAGCAGATCAACCCTTCTACCTACTTTTTATGTTGCAGCATCGAGTTTGACCGAGATTGTGACTACTTTGCCATTGCCGGCGTGACAAAGAAGATCAAGGTGTTTGAGTACGGCACGGTGATCCAAGACGCGGTGGACATCCACTATCCTGTCAATGAAATGACCTGCAATTCCAAAATCAGGTAAGAGTTCCAAGTTTTGCCAGGAAATCCAGTTTTTGTCCTTCTTTCCTGGCGTTTTGGATGATGGGGTCGCTCGACAAGCCTCTGTCTGCAACACTGGCAGCGTGGGCTCATTAATTCAAGGAGCGCCACCAGTTTCATGATCCATCATTCAATCAGTAAGGTGACAGAGATGATGGACATGAAGACTCAATGATTTTCTTGCCGTCACATTTATCTTGTAAAAACAACAGTCAAATGTAAGAACCCAATGGGAATGTACACGAGGTAAATACTAATAATGATAATACTTAGTCACAATGTTTTGTTTTTACATTATTTTTAAAAAATATCAGAATTCTCCCCCATACTTGACTTTGGTGTAATAAGTTTAGACATCCCTGATCCAAAATATTACAAGCTCTCAAAATCAAAATCTAATATAAACAAAGTTTAGTTGGTTCATTACAAATAAAATACTAACTGATTATTAAAATCATTAGAAAAAGTACAACCACATTAAACAATGTTAAGTAACTGAACATTCGTATTTTTGTACATGTAACATTTTTCACACACAACCTTATGCAGTTACACAATATTATTGTGTGAATGTTCCAAAACATTGCTTTTCTACACCAACATTCTTCTATTTATTATTATTATTACGGTATTGTGTGAATGTTCCAAAACATTCACACATGCTTTTCTACACCAAAATTATTCTATTTATTATTATTATTTTGTGAATGTTCCAAATCATTCACACATATGCTTTTCTACACCAAAATTAATCTATTATTTATTATTATTATTATTATTATTATTATTATTGTGTGACTGTTCCAAAACATTCACACATATGGTTTTCTACACCAAAATTAATCTATTTATTATTATTATTATTATTATTGTGTGACTGTTCCAAAACATTCACACATATGGTTTTCTACACCAAAATTAATCTATTTATTATTATTATTATTATTGTGTGACTGTCCCAAAACATTCACATATTTGGTTTTCTACACCAAAATGAATTTATTTATTATTATTATTATTATTATAATTGTGTGACTGTTCCAAAACATTCACACATGATTTTCTACACCAAAATTATTCTATTTATTATTATTATTATTATTATAATTGTGTGACTGTTCCAAAACATTCACATATATGCTTTTCTACACCAAAATTATTATATTTATAATTATTATTATTATTGTGTGACTGTTCCAAAACCCTCACATATTTAGTTTTCTACACCAAAATGAATCTATTTATTATTATTATTATTATTATAATTGTGTGACTGTTCCAAAACATTCACACATGATTTTCTACACCAAAATTATTCTATTTATTATTATTATTATTATAATTGTGTGACTGTTCCAAAACATTCACACATATGGTTTTCTACACCAAAATTAATCTATTTATTATTATTATTATTATTCTGTGACTGTTCCAAAACATTCACACATATTCACACATATGCTTTTCTACACCAAAATTAATTAATTAATTACTATTATTATTGTGTGACTGTTCCAAAACATTCACACATATGGTTTTCTACACCAAAATTAATCTATTTATTATTATTATTATTATTATTATTATTGTGTGACTGTTCCAAAACATTCACACATATGTTTTTCTACACCAAAATTAATCTATTTATTATTATTATTATTATTGTGTGACTGTTCCAAAACATTCACATATATGGTTTTCTACACCAAAATTATTCCATTTATTATTATTATTATTATAATTGTGTGACTGTTCCAAAACATTCACACATGATTTTCTACACCAAAATTATTCTATTTATTATTATTATTATTATAATTGTGTGACTGTTCCAAAACATTCACACGTATGGTTTTCTACACCAAAATTAATCTATTTATTATTATTATTATTATTATTCTGTGACTGTTCCAAAACATTCACACATATGCTTTTCTACACCAAAATTAATTAATTAATTACTATTATTATTGTGTGACTGTTCCAAAACATTCACACATATGGTTTTCTACACCAAAATTAATCTATTTATTATTATTATTATTATTATTATTATTATTATTATTGTGTGACTGTTCCAAAACATTCACACATATGTTTTTCTACACCAAAATTAATCTATTTATTATTATTATTATTATTGTGTGACTGTTCCAAAACATTCACATATATGGTTTTCTACACCAAAATTAATCTATTTATTATTATTATTATTATTATTATTGTGTGACTGTTCCAAAACATTCACACATATGCTTTTCTACACCAAAATTAATCTATTTATTATTATTATTATTATTATTATTGTGTGACTGTTCCAAAACATTCACATATATGGTTTTCTACACCATAATTAATGTATTTATTATTATTATTATTATTATTATTATTATTGTGTGACTGTTTCAAAACATTCACACATATGCTTTTCTACAGCAAAATTATTGTATTTATTATTATTATTATTGTGTGAATGTTCCAAAACATTCACACATGGTTTTCTACAGCAAAATTCATCTATTTATTATTATTATTATTATTATTATTCTCCAGGTTTTGGCGCACTCTACACTCTACCTTCCACATTTTTCAAGCGATTCAAACCATTCCTTCAACATATCGCTCATCCTGGACATTCAAACTATCATTGTTCCAAGTTCAAAACAATTCCAGGAATTCCCTTTTTTCAAACCCTTTTTTCTATGGACTACTCCTCCCACATTTTTCAACCCACTTCAACCGATCCACTGTCCAAACATTCCTCTTAATCAGAACAAAAAACTGTATTTTTTTTTTTAAAGTGGAAATATTCCCTGTTTTCCTGGAATTCCACAATACCATTTCTCAATTAAAAATGTTAACATTTCTTGACCGATTTGAAAAATTCCAACACCATTCAGAACATTCCAATTTTTTAGCGTTTTCACAAAAAATTCCTGCTTTTCCCGAAATTCCTCAAATTTTCATGAAATTCCCATTGAAATGAATGGGACATTTTTCAGAGTTCCACAACTCCCACATTTTTCATCCATGTCAAACTGTTCCAACTTCAAAATATTCAGCCTGTTCAGGAATTGTGTGCTCTACTTCACCAATTCTAAAGAAAAAATCCAGATTTCCTAGAATTCCCAGTTTTTAGAGACATTTTCCCCATTCAAAATGAATTGGCCATTTTTCAAATGTCCACAATTCCCACATTTTTCAACCCATTCCCCCTTCAACACATTCAACTCATCCTGGAAATTCAAACATTGTATGTGTGTATAATGACATAGTAGATGGTGGTAAAGTCATGTGGTGTTTTTCCACGTTCAACAAATTTCCAGGAATTCCTGTTTTTTTTTTTTAAACCTTATTTCCAACCTTTTCATCCCACTTCACGCGTTCCACCGTCAAAACATTCCTCTTAGTCAGGACAAAAAAACCAAGTTGGTTTAAGAACTTGAAAAATTCCCAGTTTTCCCAAAATTCCGTTATACCATTTTCCAATTAGAAAACTGTTACTGCTTCAACATTTCTTGACCAATTCCAACACCAACCGATTCAGCTCTTTCAGAACATTCATGCTCTTAATCATTTTCACAAAAATCCCGCTTTTCCCCAAATTTCCATGAAATTCCCATTGAAATGAATGGGACATTTTTCAGAGTTCCACAACTCCCACATTTTTCATCCATGTCAAACTGTTCCAACTTCAAAATATTCAGCCTGTTCAGGAATTGTGTGCTCTACTTCAAGTATTCTAAAAAGAAATTCCAGATTTCCTAGAATTCCCAGTTTTAAGGGTACATTTTCCCCATTCAAAATTAATTGGCCATTTTTCAAATGTCCACAATTCCCACATTTTTCAACCTATTCCCCCTTCAACACATTCAACTCATCCTGGAAATTCAAACATTGTATGTGTGTATAATGACATAGTAGATGGTGGTAAAGTCATGTGGTGTTTTTCCACGTTCAACAAATTTCCAGGAATTCCTGGGGGGTTTTTTTTTTAAACCTTATTTCCAACCTTTTTTAGTGCAAAGACTCCTTTCACATTTTTCATCCCACTTCACGCGTTCCACTGTCAAAACATTCCTCTTAGTCAGGACAAAAAAAACAAGTTGGTTTAAGAACTTGAAAAATTCCCAGTTTTCCCCAAATTCCGTTATACCATTTTCCAATTAGAAAACTGTTACTGCTTCAACATTTCTTGACCAATTCCAACACCAACCGATTCAGCTCTTTCAGAACATTCATGCTCTTAATCATTTTCACAAAAATCCCGCTTTTCCCAAAATTTCCAGGAAGTTGCCATTGAAATGAATGGGACATTTTTCCAAGTTGCACAACTCCCACATTTTTCATCCATGTCAAACTGTTCCAACTTCAAAATATTCAGCCTTTTCAGGAATTGTGTGCTCTACTTCACCAATTCTAAAAAGAAATTCCAGATTTCCTAGAATTCCCAGTTTTAAGGGTACATTTTCCCCATTCAAAATGAATTGGCCATTTTTCAAATGTCCACAATTCCAACATTTTTCAAACCATCCCCCCTTCAACACATTCAACTCATCCTGGAAATTCAAACATTGTATGTGTGTATAATGACATAGTAGATGGTGGTAAAGTCATGTGGTGTGTTTTTCCACGTTCATTAAATTTCCAGGAATTCCTGGTTTTTTCTAACCTTATTTCCAACCTTTTCATCCCACTTCACGCGTTCCACCGTCAAAACATTCCTCTTAGTCAGGACAAAAAAAACAAGTTGGTTTAAGAACTTGAAAAATTCCCAGTTTTCCCCAAATTCCGTTATACCATTTTCCAATTAGAAAACTGTTACTGCTTCAACATTTCTTGACCAATTCCAACACCAACCGATTCAGCTCTTTCAGAACATTCATGCTCTTAATCATTTTCACAAAAATCCCGCTTTTCCCAAAATTTCCAGGAAGTTGCCATTGAAATGAATGGGACATTTTTCCAAGTTGCACAATTCCCACATTTTTCAAACTATTCAAACCATTCCAACATCAACACATTCCACTCATCCAACTAACACTTTCACAAGTTCCAAACCTAATTCCCCTTTTCAAACTCTTCTACCAGAGGTGTGGACTCGAGTCACATGACTTGGACTCGAGTCAGACTCGAGTCATGATTTTGATGACTTTAGACTGGACTTGACAAAATGTAAAGAGACTTGCAACTGGACTTAGACTTTAACATCAATGACTTGTGACTTCACTTGGACTTGAGCCTTTTGACTTGACATGACTTGCTACTTCCCCCAAAACCTAAAGTTTAAAAAGTTATTTGGGAGCGCTCCGTAGCTTTCATTTTGTACGTGTGTGCTGCGTGTCAGCGTGTGTGCTCTCAGTACAACAGCCAATCAAATTAGATCCACGCTGTTTTCATCACACAGCATTCAGCCAATCAAATTGCAGGACAACCAATGAACAAGAGTTGTCAAACAACGCGCCAGTGAGAAAGATTTATACCAAAGTTGGTTTCGTTCGGGTATAAAAACTACGACTTGGTCAACAAAAAAGGAATTGCCGTATGCAAATCACGCAGTTGGAATATTACAGACGGAGACGCAACAACTTCCAACTTGGTTGGACATTTGAAGTTGCACAAAGAAGGGTAAGTTTTGGATGTAAGCTAACGTTTATTGGCTAAGTAACGTGACTTTTATTTGCTGTGTAGTTAAATGAGTGAGGCTGCAAACTCACTGCTGACGTTATAACCATAGACATCTTATAAGTAGACGAAGCATCGAACGCTACTGCCTACTGGCGCAGACGAGACGCGGGGCCGCCATCTTGGAGTGGTGATCCGCTCCACTCGGTGCAATTCATTTGGCAGGAGCAATGAACTGTCAGCGCATTTAATTCATTTTACCTCACTGAATACCACTCATTTTCACGTCATACGTGTAGCTATGATAAAGGACACATGTTTTATTATTCATAGTTTGCTTAACAGTAATATAATATTCTTATACGCTATAAGTGACCAGACGTCCGAGATCAAAACTGGGAATATAATCCCAGAGAAGGGGGAAAAAAACGGTCAGCTATTTTTAAGTTGAAGAAACAATATGATTAGGTTATATATATACATGCTACATAAACAATGTATGAATACATTAGATATCTATATATCTTATAGACTGTATCTCTGTTGCTGCAGCAGCAGAGTTTATTCTGTCTTGACACTTTGTATTGATATTTTCTATTACATTCTTCCCTTAAATGATCATGTTTATACTGATTGTTATATATGTATTTCGTATGTATGTCGCTTTGGATAAAAGTGTCTGCCAAATACTTCAACATATATAAGCACCTGAAAGTCTTTATATCAGCTAAAACCACCAATCTGTTTCACTGGATTCAGAATAAAACCAAATGCTGTCTTACCCAACAATGTTAGTATTTGAATATTGTTACTTGAAGACTTCTTCCTGGTTACAATTATACTGTTAAGAAAGTATTGTCTTATATTTTGCCTAAAATGAGAATGCATCATAATCAGTGGCGGCTGGTGAATTTTGTTTTAGGTGGGGCTGAAAGTTTGTAAACCAAACCCCTGT
The DNA here is from genome assembly GCF_033978785.1 of Entelurus aequoreus. Classification (NCBI taxonomy): domain Eukaryota; kingdom Metazoa; phylum Chordata; class Actinopteri; order Syngnathiformes; family Syngnathidae; genus Entelurus; species Entelurus aequoreus. The sequence goes on along the minus strand of NC_084744.1, from coordinate 35,427,815 downwards.
AGGGGCGTCATCCTCCCCCAGAAGATTTATTTGTGATTTTCACATACAAATATTGAAGATCTTTGCTCCTTCTCAACTCTGTGCTAATATTCTTTTCACAAAATACAACCATTCATGTTCATGTTAAATCTTACTTGTGAAAAGTAATCCCCCGATTCCTATTTTCAACAGTCCGCTCATTTGAGCAGGAAAACGCTGAACACCATCTTTGTTTTTTACCTGTCAACTGTCAGTTTAGGCTGCTCGCCGGCTCCTCATCACCACTTCAAGATGCAATTTGCTCACGTCACAGCAACCAATACTGCGTCTACTTATAAGATGTCTATGGTTATAACGTCATTGCAAACATGGCAATCTGTTGCGTCCACTGCAGTTCGCTACCTTATTCATACTTTTTGTCAAGTGATTTTTTTAAGCAGGGTTGCATGAGGCAGAGGTGGGACCAAGTCATTGCTTTGCAAGTCACAAGTAAGTCTCAAGTCTTTGCCCTCAAGTCTCGAGTCAAGTCCCGAGTCAAGACAGGCAAGTCCCGAGTCAAGTCCAAAGTCAAGACTGGAAAGTCTCAAGACAAGTCCTAAGTCCTGCATTTTGAATTTCGAGTCCTTTCAAGTCCTTTTAACCACAGACTAATATATTTACACAGATTGTGTATGCTTTTAAAACGCTGTATTTATTTATTAAAACAAGTGCATTTGAAATTGCAGGAAAAAAAATAGTGCTGACATTGCACTTCATATAGCACTATTATCCAGTCATTTTAAACATTTAACTAATTCCTTTACAGAATAAACACATTTGAAAAAACAAGTGCAACTGTACTTATTTGCAGAAAAGTGTTAACATTGTATTTCCTTGGCACATTGCATTGTAACTACCGGTAGTTCCACAGCAGTTTCTATCCTGTTCTTACCTTATCTCATTGATCTCATCTCATACTGTATGTGTGTTGATGTGTGCGTACATATGAAAAACATAACAAAAACATGAACAAAACAATGAACAGAGTTGTACTTTTTAGATGTCAGGGCCCTATGCAATATGTACACATATTCTTAATATAGTATACATTTTAACTGACCTTTATTTGACTATGTTTGTGTTTTTGTAGGTGGCTAAAATACGCGGTGCTGCTAATCGCCGTCTAACGTTACGTTACTGTGTGTGATACATTGACTAACGTAACGTTATGTATAGGTACCTCATGCAACCCTGCTTAAAAAAAATCACTTGACAAAAAGTATGAATAAGGTAGCGAACTGCAGTGGACGCAACATATTGCCGTGTTTGCAATGACGTTATAACCATAGACATCTTATAAGTAGACGCAGCATTGGCTGCTGTGACACGAGCAATTTGGCCGCCATCTTGAAGTGGTGATGAGGAGCCGGCGAGCAGCCTAATCTGACAGTTGACAGGTAGAAAACAAAGATGGTGTTCAGCGTTTTCCAACTCAAATGAGCGGACTGTTGAAAATAGAAATCGGGTGATTACTTTTCACAAGTAAGATTTAACATTAATGTACTATTGGTTGTATTTTATGAAAATAATATTACCACAGAGTTGAGAAGGAGCAAAGATCTTTAATATTTGTATGTGAAAATCACCTGGGGGAGGATGACGCCCCTACAGGGGTTTGGTTTACAAACTTTCAGCCCCACCTAAAACAAAATTCACCAGCCGCCACTGATTATGATGCATTCTCATTTTAGGCAAAATATAAGACAATACTTTCTTAACAGTATAATTGTAACCAGGAATACGTCTTCAAGTAACAATATTCAAATACTAACATTGTTGGGTAAGACAGAATTTGGTTTTATTCTGAATCCAGTGAAACAGATTGGTGGTTTTAGCTGATATAAAGACTTACAGGTGTTTATATATGTTTATGTTGAAGTATTTGGCAGACGCTTTTATCCAAAGCGACATAGATAAAAAATACATATAAAACAATCACTGTAAACATGATCATTTAAGGGAAGAATGTAATACAAAATATCAATACAAAGTGTCAAGACAGAATAAACTCTCTGCTGCTGCAGCAACAGAGATACAGTCTATAAGATATATAGATATCTAATGTATTCATACATTGTTTATGTAGGATATACGCATGTATATATAACCTAATCATATTATTTCTTCAATTTAAAAATAGCTGACCGTTTTTTTCCCCTTTCTCTGGGATTATATTCCCAGTTTTGATCTCGGACGTCTGGTCACTTATAGCGTATAAGAATATTATATTACTGTTAAGCAAACTATGAATAATAAAACACGCCAAAACATGTGTCCTTTATCATAGCTACACGTATAACAAAAAAGCGCGTGAAAATGAGTGGTATTCAGTGAGGTAAAATGAATTAAATGCGCTGACAGTTCATTGCTCCTGCCAAATGAATTGCACTAGTGGAGCGGATCACCACTCCAAGATGGCGGCCCCGCGTCTCGTCTGCGCCTGTAGGCAGTAGCGCGCGATGCTGCGTCTACTTATAACAGGGGTGGGCAATTAATTTTCACCGGGGGCCGCATAAGCAACCCGAGCACTGCTGGAGGGCCACACGACAATATTTCAATTAAATTTTGCTCAATATTATTTTTGATATACCGTAAGATAAATAATAATGATGATAATAATAATAATAATTAATAATAATTTAATTTAACCTAACTTAACTTTATACAAAAGCAGATTGCTTTTGATGGTCACTTTATCCTGCATTATCCAACATTTTTCCCCATCAGATTTGGACAACCATCTGTTGTTAAAAATAGTTTTTAATCATATTTATTTTATATTGTTTTTTATATTGGTTTTATATGTAATTGTTTTTTCTTTTTATGCAGTCATTGGTGGAGCTAAGGATAATATTTGAATATTGTTTGTAATATTGTTGTGGAGCACTTTGGAAACATTTTGTTGTTTAAATGTGCTATATAAATAAAGTGGATTGGATTGTCACACCTGCCAGCGTGTCCCAACACGCATTTACCTCTGTGAACAAGTCATTACCTGTGGTTGTCTCTTTAATTGACTGCATCAGAGCTCTCATCCAAAGTTAGCGAAAAACAGTCCAAGTCTCCGGGCATTATCAGCGCAACAAAGTCCAATAAGCACTCCTTAATAAACTCTCCGTCAGAAAACGCCTTACTTTTTCTGGCGCTTTTGTGAGAAATGACGAAACTTGTCCTGACGGCTGCATCTCTGGGGGTGTGAAATATGGCACAAAGTCCTTGTTGGGTTTGCAGTTTTACCATCAACGCATCAGCCTCCCTTGCGCGCGCTTCATTAGACACATTCCGGTATTTTCCCTCGTGTTTCTTCGTGTAGTGGCGATTAAAATGATATTTAAACACAGCAACCTGTGTACCACACATTAAGCACACGGCTTTACCATTAATTTATGTAAAGAAATACTTGGCAGTCCATCTCTTGTTGGAAACACGCCATTCCTCATCAACTTTTCTCTTTTTAGCGTCTCATCACTTGTCTCTATGCACCTTCACTCACAGGTTCCCCCCGGACATACGGCATAAATAACACATTTCAAAATAAAAGCAGCACAGTTGTATTGCGCGCACGACATAGATGTTTTTTAAACTTTATTTTGTAATTTGTAATTGCACCGTTCAATTCACTCACAATCGCACACGCGCATACGTCCACACGGAAGTAATACAAATAACGCTTTTCAAAACAAAAGCAGCACCGTTGTATTGCACACTCGACATAGATACTTTTTTAAATTTATTTTGTAATTTATGATTGGCCTCACGCGGGCCGGACAGGGATGCGCAAAGGGCCGGATGCGGCCCGCGGGCCGTACAATGCCCAGGTCTGACTTATAAGATGTCTATGGTTATAACGTTAGCAGTGAGTTTACAGCCTCACTGATTTAACTACACAGCAAATAAAAGTCACGTTACTTAGCCAATAAACGTTAGCTTACATTCAAAACTTACCCTTCTTTGTGCATCTTCAAATGTCGAACGAAGTTGGAAGTTGTTACGTCTCCGTCTATAATATTCGAACTGCATGATTTGCATAGGGCTATTCGTTTTTTGTTGACCGAGTCGTAGTTTTAATACCCGAACGAAATTAACTTTGGCATAATTGTTTCTCACTGCCGCATTGTTTGACAATTCTTCTTCATTGGTTGTCCTGCAATTTGATTGGATGAGAGCTGTGGGATGAAAACAGCGTAGATCTAATTTGATTGGCTGTTGTACTGAGAGCACACCAGCTGACAGGAACAACACGCTGGTAGACACAGACGAAGAAAAGGAAAAATACGGAGCGGCGCGCTCCCAAATAACTTTTTAATCTTTGGGTTTTGGGGAAAGTAGCAAGTCATGTCAAGTCAAAAGACTCAAGTCCAAGTGAAGTCACAAGTCATTGATGTTAAAGTCTAAGTCGAGTTGCAAGTCTCTTTACATTTTGTCAAGTCGAGTCCAAAGTCATCAAATTCATGACTCGAGTCTGACTTGAGTCCAAGTCATGTGACTCGAGTCCACACCTCTGGCATGAGGTACCTGCACATAACGTTACGTTAGTCAATGTATCACAGACAGTAACGTAACGTTAGTCAATGTATCACACACAGTAACGTAACGTTAGTCAATGTATCACACACAGTAACGTAACGTTAGACGGCGGTCAGCAGCACCGCGTATTTTAGCCACCTACAAAAAGACAAACATAGTCAAATAAAGGTCAGTAAAATGTATACTATATTAAGAATATGTGTACATATTGCATAGGGCCCTGACATGTAAAAAGTACAACTCTGTTCATTGTTATGTTCATGTTTTTGTTATGTTTTTCATGTGTATGCACACATCAACACACATACAGTATGAGATGAGATAAGGTAAGAACAGGATAGAAAGTGCTGTGGAACTAGTTCAAATGCAATATGCCATGGAAATACAATGTTAACACTTTTGTACAAATAAGTACAGTTGCACTTGTTTTTGCAAATGTGTTTATTCTGTAAAGGAATGAGTTAAATGTTTAAAATTGTTTAAACTATTAAAATGACTGGTTAATAGTGCTATTATGAATTGCAATGTCAGTACTGTTTTTTTTCCTGCTATTTCAAATGCACTTGTTTTAATAAATAAATACAGCGGTTTAAAAGCATACACAATCTGTGTAAAAATATTAGTCTGTGGTTAAAAGGACTTGAAAGGACTCGAAACTCAAAATGCAGGACTTGTGACTTGACTTGAGACTTTCCAGTCTTGACTTTGGACTTGACTCGGGACTTGCCTGTCTTGACTCGGGACTTGACTCGAGACTTGAGGGCAAAGACTTGAGACTTACTTGTGACTTGCAAAGCAATGACTTGGTCCCACCTCTGTCTTCTACATTCCAACTATTCTTCCATTCAGCACACTCATCTAGTTGTTATAGTTGTATTCTTACATGGCAGCAGACAGCAGTAATAATGTTAGAAAAGGGAGTAAAACATGGGCATGTAATGAGCAAAAGCTGAAATAATAATAATAATATACAGCTATAATACATAGCTGACACAATATGTGTTTTAAAACACATGTTGAGTATGTGGCCTGGGTGGAAAAGGGTTGGACACCCCTGAACTTAAGTAGCAATACTTTGATTTGAGAATGGATATTACAGTACAAAGATCGGTGGTGTCAATATTTCAGTATTGATCCACACATGACTAATGAAGACGACAGAAAAGATATCAGATGATGATATGAGTAAAGAAGAGCAGGCAGCAGCTCACACATTCTCATACTTTCTGTAACATCCAGGAAGAAGTGAATTATAATCTACATGAATTGTTTTATTGAAATGTTCCCCGGGAGGAAACCTTCCAATGTATTTCATCCATAAAGTGTATAGTTATTATGAAGTAGACAAATGTCATGTTTTGACCTATTTTCCCAGGAGATGTTCCATATTTAGACATGTAAATGTTGACGCTCCTCTTAGACACACCTAATGAAGGTGTTTGATGATCAATTAAACACAACATGGCTGGTCTACAAGATCATGTACATAAACACATAAAAGACATATAATATTCATGTACTAATGATGTCATGTGGTCTACAAGATCATGTACATAAACACATTAAAGACATATAATATTCATGTACTAATGATGATGTCATGTGGTCTACAAGATCATGTACATAAACACAAACACATATAATATTCATGTACTAATGATGATGTCATGTGGTCTACAAGATCATGTACATAAACACATTAAAGACATATAATATTCATGTGTAAATACTAATGATGATGTCATGTGGTCTACCTTAAAGACATATAATATTCATGTGTAAATACTCATGATGATGTCATGTGGTCTACCTTAAAGATATATAATATTCATGTGTAAATACTAATGATGATGTCATGTGGTCTACCTTAAAGACATATAATACTCATGTGTAAATACTAATGATGATGTCATGTGGTCATACAATATTCATGTGTAAATACTAATGATGATGTCATGTGGTCATACAATATTCATGTGTAAATACTAATGATGTCATGTGGTCATACAATATTCATGTGTAAATACTAATGATGATGTCATGTGGTCATACAATATTCATGTGTAAATACTAATGATGATGTCATGTGATCATACAATATTTCATGTGTAAATACTAATGATGATGTCATGTGGTTATACAATATTCATGTGTAAATACTAATGATGATGTCATGTGGTCATACAATATTCATGTGTAAATACTAATGATGATGTCATGTGGTCATACAATATTTCATGTGTAAATACTAATGATGATGTCATGTGGTTATACAATATTCATGTGTAAATACTAATGATGATGTCATACAATATTCATGTGTAAATACTATTGATGATGTCATGTGGTCGTACAATATTCATATGGAAATACTAATGATGATGTCATGTGGTCTACCTTAAAGACATATAATACTCATGTGGAAATACTAATGATGATGTCTTGTGGTCATACAATATTCATGTGTAAATACTAATGATGATGTCATACAATATTCATGTGTAAATACTAATGATGATGTCATGTGGCTGCAGCTGTATCAGCTGGAGCAGCTATCACAAGAACCTCCTGGCCAGCAGCGACTACGAGGGCACGGTCATATTATGGGATGGATTTACCGGCCAGAGGTCCAAAGTCTACCAGGTACTTGCCCGAGTCGCTGACACTTTGTGTTTGAGGACGTGAGGAGAAGATCTTGTCTTTGATTGACAGGAACATGAAAAGCGCTGCTGGAGTGTGGACTTTAACCTGATGGACCCCAAGTTGCTGGCGTCTGGTTCTGATGATGCCAAAGGTAACGAGCCAGTGGTGGTGTCAGCCATGTTGTTCAGGTGTCTCACACCAGATGTCTGCACTGTAGTCAAGCTGTGGTCCACCAACCTGGACAACTCTGTGGCCAGCATCGAAGCCAAGGCCAACGTCTGCTGTGTCAAGTTCAGTCCAGCCTCCCGCTATCACCTGGCCTTTGGCTGCGCAGGTAAACCCACACACCTCCTTATGCTTGCGCCCCCCCCCCTCCGTAATATCATCAAAAGGTTCCGAGAATCTGGAGAAATCACTGCACATAAGCCATGATATTACACACCTTGGCGCTACTGCATCAAAAAGCCACATCGGTGTGTAAAGGATATCACCACATGGGCTCAGGAACACTTCAGAAAACCACTGTCAGTAACTACAGTTGGTCGCTACATCTGTAAATGCAAGTTAAAACTCTCCTATGCAAAGCCACAGCCATTTATCAACAACACCCAGAAACGCTTGGCTCGGCCCGAGCTCATCGAAGATGGACTGATGCAAAGTGGAAAAGTCTTCTGTGGTCTGTGGTCACATTTCAAATTGGTTTTGGAAACTGTGGACCAAAGAGGAAAAGAAGCATGGGGACTGTTCTAGGGTGAAAGTGTAAAAGGCAGCATGTGTGATGGTATGGGGGTGTATTAGTGGTCAAGACATGTTCTAGGGTGAAAGTGTAGAAGGAAGCATGTGTGATGGTATGGGGGTGTATTAGTGGTCAAGACATGTTCTAGGGTGAAAGTGTAAAAGGCAGCATGTGTGATGGTATGGGGGTGTATTAGTGGTCAAGACATGTTCTAGGGTGAAAGTGTAAAAGGCAGCATGTGTGATGGTATGGGGGTGTATTAGTGGTCAAGACATGTTCTAGGGTGAAAGTGTGATGGTATGGGGGTGTATTAGTGGTCAAGACATGTTCTAGGGTGAAAGTGTGATGGTATGGGGGTGTATTAGTGGTCAAGACATGGGTAACTTACACATCTGTGAAGGCACCATTAATGCTGAAAGGTACATACAGCAACATATGTTGTTACCATGGACGCCCCTGCTTATTTCAGCAAGACAATGCCAAGCCAGGTGTTACAACAGCGTGGCTTCATAGTAAAAGAGTGTGGGTACTAGACTGGCCTGCCATTGAAAATGTGTGGCGTCTAAAATATGAGAAGGGAGACTGTTGAACAACTTAAGCTGTACATCAAGCAAGAATGGGAAATAATTCCACTTCAAAAATGTCTCCTCAGTTCCCAAACCTTTACTGAGTGTTGTTAAAAGGAAAGGCCATGTGACACACTGGTAAAAATGCCTTTTTTGCCATGTGTTGCTGCCATTCAATTCCAAGTTCATGATTATTTGCCAAAAAGAACAAAGTTTGTCAGTGTGAACATGAAATATCTTGTCTTTGCAGTCTATTCAATTGAATATAAGTTGAAAATGATTCTCTTTTTATTGAGCATTTACACAAGGTGACAACTTGACTGCTTGTGTAGTTTGTACACAGACGGTGGTCCACAAGCAGTGAAGGTAGCATGCTGGTGTTAGTAATGCTGGCTGAGGCTGAGCCAGGATAGTGATTGTGATAGTTTTGGTGTGGTCTTTGTTTAGGACATAGTTATGTAGAACATGTTTAGTTGGTGACGTGGATGTTATGTTTAGCATATAGTGACTGGTTTTAGTGTCTGCTATAATCAGTGCAGGTTTGAAGACAAGAGTCATGAATACTCTTTATTGAAGGTGACTGAGATGAGGCGTGTTGTCCTTGCAGACCACTGTGTCCACTACTACGACCTGCGCAACACCAAGCAGCCCATCATGGTGTTCAAGGGCCACAGGAAGGCCGTGTCCTACGCCAAGTTTGTCAACGGGGAGGAGATCGTTTCTGCGTGAGTCTGCTCATCTTACTAAACATATATATATATATATATATAATGTTGATGACAGGTAGGTGTTGTGTTGAGTGTGCTGGCTCCTTGAAGTGTGTGGTCATGTGATCATGTCAGGTCTACTGACAGCCAGTTGAAGCTGTGGAACGTCAACAAGCCTCACTGCCTGCGCTCCTTCAAAGGTCACATCAACGAGAAGAACTTTGTAGGCCTGGCCTCCAATGGAGACTATGTAGCCTGTGGTAAACACTCCTACCTTCCTACCTGCCTTACGCTGCTCCCCTGTACTATGTACTAATGTCTGCTTCCTGTCTGCGCAGGAAGTGAGAACAACTCCCTCTACCTGTACTACAAAGGACTGTCCAAGACCCTGCTCACCTTCAAGTTTGACACGGTGAAGAGTGTGCTGGACAAGGACAAGAAGGAGGACGACACCAACGAGTTTGTCAGCGCCGTCTGCTGGAGGGCCCTGCCACATGGAGTAAGTGCACTTTATTATCTAGTCTGCTTCTCCCCACACATTCTCAGTGTGCCACATGGAGTAAGTGCACTTTATTATCTAGTCTGCTTCTCCCCGCACATTCACAGTGTGCCACATGGAGTAAGTGCACTTTATTATCTAGTCTGCTTCTCCCCGCACATTCACAGTGTGCCACATGGAGTAAGTGCACTTTATTATCTAGTCTGCTTCTCCCCGCACATTCACAGTGTGCCACATGGAGTAAGTGCACTTTATTATCTAGTCTGCTTCTCCCCGCACATTCACAGTGTGCCACATGGAGTAAGTGCACTTTATTATCTAGTCTGCTTCTCCCCGCACATTCACAGTGTGCCACATGGAGTAAGTGCACTTTATTATCTAGTCTGCTTCTCCCCGCACATTCACAGTGTGCCACATGGAGTAAGTGCACTTTATTATCTAGTCTGCTTCTCCCCACACATTCACAGTGTGCCACATGGAGTGAGTGCACTTTATTATCTAGTCTGCTTCTCCCCACACATTCACAGTGTGCCACATGGAGTAAGTGCACTTTATTATCTAGTCTGCTTCTCCCCACACATTCACAGTGTGCCACATGGAGTAAGTGCACTTTATTATCTAGTCTGCTTCTCCCCGCACATTCACAGTGTGCCACATGGAGTAAGTGCACTTTATTATCTAGTCTGCTTCTCCCCGCACATTCACAGTGTGCTACATGGAGTAAGTGCACTTTATTATCTAGTCTGCTTCTCCCCGCACATTCACAGTGTGCCACATGGAGTAAGTGCACTTTATTATCTAGTCTGCTTCTCCCCGCACATTCACAGTGTGCCACATGGAGTAAGTGCACTTTAATATGTAGTCTGCTTCTCCCCGCACATTCACAGTGTGCCACATGGAGTAAGTGCACTTTATTATCTAGTCTGCTTCTCCCCGCACATTCACAGTGTGCCACATGGAGTAAGTGCACTTTATTATCTAGTCTGCTTCTCCCCGCACATTCACAGTGTGCCACATGGAGTAAGTGCACTTTATTATCTAGTCTGCTTCTCCCCGCACATTCACAGTGTGCCACATGGAGTAAGTGCACTTTATTATCTAGTCTGCTTCTCCCCACACATTCACAGTGTGCCACATGGAGTAAGTGTACTTTATTATCTAGTCTGCTTCTCCCCACACATTCACAGTGTGCCACATGGAGTGAGTGCACTTTATTATCTAGTCTGCTTCTCCCCACACATTCACAGTGTGCCACATGGAGTAAGTGTACTTTATTATCTAGTCTGCTTCTCCCCACACATTCACAGTGTGCCACATGGAGTGAGTGCACTTTATTATCTAGTCTGCTTCACCCCACACATTCACAGTGTGCCACATGGAGTAAGTGCACTTTATTATCTAGTCTGCTTCTCCCCGCACATTCACAGTGTGCCACATGGAGTAAGTGCACTTTATTATCTAGTCTGCTTCTCCCCACACATTCACAGTGTGCCACATGGAGTAAGTGCACTTTATTATCTAGTCGGCTTCAAATGTCGTCATACCCATATTCAATGTAAATTGACGAAATATAAAAAAGTAGCAGGATATGATATTGATATCACTGCTCATGTGATGTGTGTGTGTGTGTGTGAGATGGACATGATCATCTCCTCTACTTGTGTATCAATATTGATATCACTGCTCATGTGATGATGTGTGTGTGTGATGGACATGATCGTCTCCTCTACTTGTGTATCAATATTGATATCACTGCTCATGTGATGGACATGATCATCTCCTCTACTTGTGTATCAATATTGATATCACTGCTCATGTGATGGACATGATCATCTCCTCTACTTGTGTCCAGGAGTCTAATGTGCTGATTGCTGCCAACAGTCAAGGAACTATCAAGGTGAGGAAACATCTTCTGGAAATACACACTTCTAATATACTTGATTAATACTTGAGTGTACTTTTGATATCATCATCAAATATTCTATTTACACACTCTTCAAATATACTTAATGACTGTACTTTTGGTATCATCATCATACATTATATTTACACACTCTTCTACCATACTTCTTATTAATAGTCTCAAGTAGACAACATGTATCGTCTTTAGTCTCAGGTAGACAACATGTATAGTCTTTAGTCCAAGGTAGACATGTATCGTCTTTAGTCTCAAGTAGACATCATGTATCGTCTTTAGTCTCAGGTAGACACCATGTATTGTCTTTAGTCTTATGTTGACAAAATGTATCGTCGTTAGTCTCAGGTAGACTTTGTGTATCATCTTTAGTCTCAGGTAGACAACATGTATCGTCTCTAGTCTCAGGTAGACAACATGTATCGTCTTTAGCCTCAGGTAGACATCATGTATCGTCTTTAGTCTCAGGTAGACATCATGTATTGTCTTTAGTCTCAAGTAGACAACATGTATCGTCTTTAGTCTCAGGTAGACAACATGTATCGTCTTTAGTCTCAATGAGACAACATGTATCGTCTTTAGTCTCAGGTAGACAGCAAGTATCGTCTTTAGCCTCAGGTAGACATCATGTATCGTTTTTAGTCTCAGGTAGACAACATGTATCGTCTTTAGTCTCAAGTAGACAACATGTATCATCTTTAGTCTCAGGTAGACAACAAGTATCGTCTTTAGTCTCAGGTAGACAACAAGTATCGTCTTTAGTCTCAGGTAGACAACATGTATAGTCTTTAGTCTCAGGTAGACATCATGTATCGTCTTTAGTCTCAGGTAGATTTGTATCGTCTTTAGTCTCAGGTAGACAACAAGTATCGTCTTTAGTCTCAGGTAGACAACATGTATAGTCTTTAGTCTCAGGTCAACATGTATTGTCTTACTCTCAGGTAGACATGTATCGTCTTTAGTCTCAAGTAGACAACATGTATCATCTTTAGTCTCAGGTAGACAACATGTATAGTCTTTAGTGTCAGGTCGACATGTATCGTCTTTAGTCTCAGGTAGACATGTATCGTCTTTAGTCTCAAGTAGACAACATGTATTGTCTTTAGTCTCAGGTAGACATGTATCGTCTTTAGTCTCAGGTAGACAACAAGTATCGTCTTTAGTCTCAGGTAGAAATGTATCGTCTTTAGTCTCAGGTAGACAACATGTATCGTCTTTAGTCTCAGGTAGACAACATGTATCGTCTTTAGCCTCAGGTAGACATCATGTATCGTCTTTAGTCTCAAGTAGACAACATGTATCGTCTTTAGTCTCAGGTAGACAACAAGTATCGTCTTTAGTCTCAGGTAGACAACATGTACAGTCTTTAGTCTCAGGTAGACATCATGTATCGTCTTTAGTCTCAGGTAGACATGCATCGTCTTTAGTCTCAGGTAGACAACAAGTATCGTCTTTAGTCTCAGGTAGACAACATGTATAGTCTTTAGTCTCAGGTCAACATGTATCGTCTTTAGTCTCAGGTAGACATGTATCGTCTTTAGTCTCAAGTAGACAACATGTATCATCTTTAGTCTCAGGTAGACAACATGTATAGTCTTTAGTCTCAGGTCGACATGTATCGTCTTTAGTCTCAGGTAGACATGTATCGTCTTTAGTCTCAAGTAGACAACATGTATTGTCTTTATTCTCAGGTAGACATGTATCGTCTTTAGTCTCAGGTAGACAACAAGTATCGTCTTTAGTCTCAGGTAGACAACATGTATAGTCTTTAGTCTCAGGTCGACATGTATCATCTTTAGTCTCAGGTAGACAACATGTATCGTCTTTAGTCTCAGGTAGACAACATGTATCGACTTGAGCCTCAGGTAGACAACATGTATCGTCTTGAGTCAGAAGATGGGAGCAGGACTGATACGGGATCAGCTGTGAGGACAAAGATGTAGATGGGGACATCCTTAGATGCAGTAGAAGTGACTTGTGATATCAAGATGATATCAAGACGTGTGAATGTTGTGTCGTCCTGCAGGTCCTTGAGCTGGTGTGAAGTGATCCAGGCAGGATGATATCGGGTGACTCAGCAATAAAGGTGACAGTATCAATAGAACAATCATCAATGTGTTAGCTCCTCCTCCTCCTCCTCATATTACTGCTGGTGATGTCACACTCTGCCTGCTGCTGATTGGAGACTTTTCTAGATGCCCCGCCCCCTGCAGCAGATCTATTTTATCATAGTGTTTTCTATTTGTGCAAGTGAATAAATTATTTCAACTCTTTTGTGACTCCATCACTTAGTGAAGAAGTATGACATCATGTTTACATCATTACACTGACTTGTGAAGAAGTATGACATCATGTTTACATCATTACACTGACTTGTGAAGAAGTATGACATCATGTTTACATCATTACACTGACTTGTGACTGAGTGAAGAAGTATGACATCATGTTTACATCATTACACTGACTTGTGAAGAAGTATGACATCATGTTTACATCACTACACTGACTTGTGAAGTATGACATCATGTTTACATCATTACACTGACTTGTGACTGAGTGAAGAAGTATGACATCATGTTTACATCATTACACTGACTTGTGACAGAGTGAAGAAGTATGACATGTTTACATCATTACACTGACTTGTGACTTAGTAAAGAAGTATGACATCATGTTTACTTGTGAAGAAGTATTTCATCATGTTTACATCATTACACTGACTTGTGACTGAGTGAAGAAGTATGACATCATGTTTACATCAATAAATACACTGACTTGTGACTGAGTGAAGAAGTATGACATCATGTTTACATCATTACACTGACTTGTGACTGAGTGAAGAAGTATGACATCAGGTTTACTTGTGAAGAAGTATGACATCATGTTTACTTGTGAAGAAGTATGACATGTTTACATCAATAAATACACTGACTTGTGACTGAGTGAAGAAGTATGACATCATATTTACATCATTACACTGACTTGTGACTGAGTGAAGAAGTATGACATCAGGTTTACTTGTGAAGAAGTATGACATCATGTTTACTTGTGAAGAAGTATGACATCATGTTAACTTGTGAAGAAGTATGACATGATGTTTACATCATTACACTGACTTGTGACTGAGTGAAGAAGTATGACATCATGTTTACATCATTACACTGACTTGTGAAGAAGTATGACATCATGTTTACATCATTACACTGACTTGTGACTGAGTGAAGAAGTATGACATGTTTACGTGTGAAGAAGTATGACATGTTAACTTGTGAAGAAGTATGACATCATGTTTACATCATTACACTGACTTGTGACTGAGTGAAGAAGTATGACATCATGTTTACATCCTTACACTGACTTGTGACTGAGTGAAGAAGTATGACATGATGTTTACATCATTACACTGACTTGTGACTTAGTGAAGAAGTATGACATCATGTTTACTTGTGAAGAAGTATGACATCATGTTTACTTGTGAAGAAGTATGACATCATGTTAACTTGTGAAGAAGTATGACATCATGTTTACATCATTACACTGACTTGTGACTGAGTGAAGAAGTATGACATCATGTTTACATCATTACACTGACTTGTGATTGAGTGAAGAAGTATGACATCATGTTTACTTGTGAAGAAGTATGACATCATGTTTACTTGTGAAGAAGTATGACATAATGTTTACTTGTGAAGAAGTATGACATCATGTTTACTTGTGAAGAAGTATGACATCATGTTAACTTGTGAAGAAGTATGACATGATGTTTACATCCTTACACTGACTTGTGACTTAGTGAAGAAGTATGACATCATGTTTACTTGCTGTCACAAAAAGAACATAAAACATTACAAATATATGACAAATGTTTGTAAAGGTCTGAAGCTGTTTAAAAATAATCTATGACTTGTGTGTCCTTGTCTGTCTAAGGAGGGATAGTGTGAGTTTAAAAAAAACTGTCATTGTTGAAAGAATATCATCCATCTTCTTCACTTATCCGAGGTGGGGTCGCGGGGCAGCAGCCTAAGCAAAGAAGTCCAGACTTCCCTTAGTCCAGCTTCTCTTTGGGGATCCCGAGGTGTTCCCAAGCCAGCTGGGAGACATAGTCCCCCCAATATGTCCTGGGACTACCCCATTGTCTCCTCCTAAACACCTCCCTAGGAAGGCATCCGAGGTCATCCAGACCAGATGCCAGAACCACCTCACCTGGTTCCTCTCCATGTGGAGGAGCAGTGACTTGACTCTGATCTCCTGCATGACAGATCTTCTCACCCTATCTCTAAGGGAGAGCCCCGCCACCCGGCGGAGGAAACTCATTTCAGCCACTTGTACCCGTGATCTTATCCTTTTGGTCACAACCCAAAGATCATGACCATAGGTGAGGATGGGAACGTAGATCTTGTACCCGTGATCTTGTCCTTTTGGTCACAACCCAAAGATCATGACCATAGGTGAGGATGGGAACGTAGATCTTGTACCCGTGATCTTGTCCTTTTGGTCACAACCCAAAGCTCATGACCATAGGTGAGGATGGGAACGTAGATCGACCGGTAAATTGAGAGCTTTTCCTTCCGGCTCAGCTCCTTCTTCACCACAACAGATCGATACAGGGTCGACATCACTGCAGACACTGCACCGATCCACCTGTCGATCTCACCATCCACTCTTCCCTCCCTTGTGAACAAGACTCCAACCACTTGAACTCCTCCACTTGGGGCAAGATCTCCTCCCCAACTTCCGGGCGAGAACCATGGACTTGGACTTGGAGGTGCTGATTCTCATCCCTGTCTCT
Organism: Entelurus aequoreus; assembly: GCF_033978785.1. Classification (NCBI taxonomy): domain Eukaryota; kingdom Metazoa; phylum Chordata; class Actinopteri; order Syngnathiformes; family Syngnathidae; genus Entelurus; species Entelurus aequoreus. The sequence continues at coordinate 35,411,415 of NC_084744.1, read as the reverse complement.
TCATACTCTGCTTTGAACCGATCCAGTGAGAGCTGAAGATCCTGGCCAGATGAAGCCATCAGGACCACATCATCTGCAAAAAGCAGAGACCTAATCCTGCAGCCACCAAACCAGATCCCCTCAACGCCTTGACTGCGCCTAGAAATTCTGTCCATAAAAGTTCAGAACAGAATGGGTGACAAAGGGCAGCCTTGGCGGAGTCCAACCCTCACTGGAAACGTGTCCCACTTACTGCCGGCAATGCGGACCAAGCTCTGACACTGATCATACAGGGAGCGGACCGCCACAATCAGACAGTCCAAAACCCCATACTCTCTGAGCACTCCCCACAGGACTTCCCGAGGGACACGGTCCAATGCCTTCTCCAAGTCCACAAAGCACATGTAGACTGGTTGGACAAACTCCCATGCACCCTCAAGGACCCTGCCGAGAGTATAGCGCTGGTCCATAGTTCCACGACCAGGACCAAAACCACACTGTTCTTCCTGAATCCGAGGTGCGACTATCCGGCGTAGCCTCCTCTCCAGTACACCTGAATAGACCTTGAGGATAATCCCATGATAGTCGGAACACACCCTCCAGCTCTCCTTCTTAAATAGAGGGAACCACCACCCCGGTCTGCCAATCCAGACTCTGTATTACAGTATTTATCTGTGTATTTATCCCGTATTACAGTATTTATCTGTATATTTATCCTGTATTATAGTATTTATCCTGTATTACAGTATTTATCTGTGTATTTATCCTGTATTATAGTATTTATCCTGTATTACAGTATTTATCTGTGTATTTATCCTGTATTACAGTATTTATCTGTATATTTATCCTGTATTATAGTATTTATCCTGTATTACAGTATTTATCTGTGTATTTATCCTGTATTACAGTATTTATCTGTATATGTATCCTGTATTACAGTATTTATCTGTGTATTTATCCTGTATTATAGTATTTATCCTGTATTACAGTATTTATCTGTGTATTTATCCTGTATTACAGTATTTATCTGTGTATTTATCCTGTATTACAGTATTTATCTGTGTATGTATCCTGCATTACAGTATTGATCTGTGTATTTATCCTGTATTCCAGTATTTATCCTGTGTTATAGTATTTATCTGTGTATTTATCCTGTATTATAGTATTTATCCTGTATTCCAGTATTTATCCTGTATTATAGTATGTATCTGTGTATTTATCCTGTATTATGGTATTTATCCTGTATTGCAGTATTTATCAGTGTATTTATCCTGTATAATAGTATTTATCTGCATATTTATCCTGTATTATAGTATTTATCTGCATATTTGTTACTGTATTATAGTATTCATCTGCATATTTATCCTGTATTATAGTATTTATCTGCATATTTGTTACTGTATTATAGTATTTATCTGCATATTTGTTACTGTATTCTAGTATTTATCTGTGTATTTATCCTGTATTATAGTATTTATCTGCATATTTGTTACTGTATTATAGTATTTATCTGCATATTTGTGACTGTATTACAGTATTTATCTGCATATGTGTTACTGTATTACAGTATTTATCTGCATATTTGTTACTGTATTATAGTATTTATCTGCATATTTGTTACTGTATTCTAGTATTTATCTGCATATTTGTTACTGTATTACAGTATTTATCTGCATATTTGTTACTGTATTCTAGTATTTATCTGCATATTTGTTACTGTATTATAGTATTTATCTGCATATTTGTTACTGCATTACAGTATGTATCTGCATATTTGTTACTGTATTATAGTATTTATCTGCATATTTGTTACTGTATTACAGTATTTATCTGCATATTTATCCTGTATGACAGTATTTATCTACATTTTTTGTTACTGTATTACAGTATTTATCTGCATATTTGTTACTGTATTATAGTATTTATCTGCATATTTATCCTGTATTATAGTATTTATCTGCATATTTGTTACTGTATTACAGTATTTATCTGCATATTTGTTACTGTATTACAGTATTTATCTGCATATTTGTTACTGTATTATAGTATTTATCTGCATATTTGTTACTGTATTACAGTATTTATCTGCATATTTATCCTGTATGACAATATTTATCTACATTTTTTGTTACTGTATTACAGTATTTATCTGCATATTTGTTACTGTATTATAGTATTTATCTGTATATTTGTTACTGTATTCTAGTATTTATCTGCATATTTGTTACTGTATTACAGTATTTATCTGCATATTTGTTACTGTATTATAGTATTTATCTGTGTATTTATCCTGTATTATAGTATTTATCTGCATATTTGTTACTGTATTCTAGTATTTATCTGCATATTTGTTACTGTATTCTAGTATTTATCTGTGTATTTATCCTGTATTCTAGTATTTATCTGCATATTTGTGACTGTATTCTAGTATTTATCTGCATATTTGTTACTGTATTATAGTATTTATCTGCATATTTGTTACTGTATTCTAGTATTTATCTGCATATTTGTTACTGTATACTAGTATTTATCTGCATATTTGTTACTGTATTCTAGTATTTATCTGCATATTTGTTACTGTATTATAGTATTTATCTGCATATTTGTTACTGTATTCTAGTATTTATCTGTGTATTTATCCTGTATGACAGTATTTATCTACATTTTTTGTTAATGTATTACAGTATTTATCTGCATATTTGTTACTGTATTCTAGTATTTATCTGCATATTTGTTACTGTATTACAGTATTTATCTGCATATTTATCCTGTATAACAGTATTTATCTACATTTTTTGTTACTGTATTACAGTATTTATCTGCATATTTGTTACTGTATTATAGTATTTATCTGCATATTTATCCTGTATTATAGTATTTATCTGCATATTTGTTACTGTATTACAGTATTTATCTGCATATTTGTTACTGTATTATAGTATTTATCTGCATATTTGCTACTGTATTACAGTATTTATCTGCATATTTATCCTGTGTGACAGTATTTATCTACATTTTTTGTTACTGTATTACAGTATTTATCTGCATATTTGTTACTGTATTCTAGTATTTATCTGCATATTTGTGACTGTATTCTAGTATTTATCTGCATATTTGTTACTGTATTACAGTATTTATCTGCATATTTGTGACTGTATTCTAGTATTTATCTGCATATTTGTTACTGTATTACAGTATTTATCTGCATATTTGTTACTGTATTATAGTATTTATTTGCATATTTGTGACTGTATTATAGTATTTATCTGCATATTTGTTACTGTATTACAGTATTTATCTGCATATTTGTGACTGTATTCTAGTATTTATCTGCATATTTGTTACTGTATTCTAGTATTTATCTGCATATTTCTACTGCATTGTTTTTTTGCTGTCATGTTTTCAGGTCAGCTTCCAACAACTACAAGTTAGGCTTTCAAAATAAAAGCACAATGCGTGTTTCCCCTATTTTTATTGTAAAATATTGACCAGTACGCTCGTGAATTTGAATGTTGTTTACGACTCATGCCATTACGTAATTATTGAGCCATATTGTGTACAATTATGGAGTGTAAATAAGTGTGTTTTGAAAGGAAGTGTTGATGCTGTTGGGGGAACTAAAGATGACGTGAAACACGACGGAAGCATTTAGCGGAGGCACCAGGGACACTTGGCTGGACAGAGGCCGCTAGAAAGGCAATCTTTGATTGAATAACTTTGTCTTTGTCTTTATCTCTGCACTTGGAAGGACTTTCTCTCTCTCTCGCAGACTTCATTGCAACATGGGAGTGCCCAAGTTTTATCGCTGGATCTCGGAGCGCTATCCTTGTCTGAGTGAAGTAGTCAAGGAACACCAGGTAACACGTTAGCTTAGCATCGATAGCATCTTCATAACACTCAAATACATCGTCATACTACTCAACTACATCTTTATACCACTCAACTACATCTTCATACTACTCAACTACATCTTATACTATTATACTACTCAACTAGATCTTTATACCAGTAAACTACATCTTCATATTAGTCAACTACATATTATACTTTATACTACTCAACTACATCTTCATACCACTCAACTACATCTTTATACTAGTCAACTACATCTTCATACTAGTAAACTACATCTTTATACTACTCAACTACATCTTTATACTAGTCAACTACATCTTCATACTAGTAAACTACATATTCATACTACTCAACTACATCTTTATACTACTCAACTACATCTTTATACTACTCAACTGCATATTTATGCTAGTCAACTACATCTGTATACTAGTCAACTACATCTTTATACTACTCAACTACATCTTTATACTACTCAACTGCATCTTTATGCTAGTCAACTACATCTGTATACTAGTCAACTACATCTTTATACTATTCAACTACATCTTTATACTACTCAACTACATCTTTATACTACTCAACTGCATCTTTATACTACTCAACTACATCTTTATACTACTCAACTACATCTTTATACTACTCAACTACATCTTTATACTACAACTACATCTTTATACTACTCAACTACATATTTATACTACAACTGCATCTTTATACTAGTCAACTACATCTTTATACTAGTCAACTACATCTTTATACTACTCAACTACATCTTTATACTACTCAACTGCATCTTTATACTAGTCAACTACATCTTTATACTACTCAACTACATCTTTATACTACAACTACATATTTATACTACTCAACTACATATTTATACTACAACTATGTCATGTAGTTATTAAACATGTAACACTTAACAAACATATTTATGATGTCATGTAGTTATTAAACATGTAACACTTAACAAACATATTTATGATGTCATGTAGTTATTAAACATGTAACACTTAACAAACATATTTATGATGTCATGTAGTTATTAAACATGTAACACTTAACAAACATATTTATGATGTCATGTAGTTATTAAACATGTAACACTTAACAAACATATTTATGATGTCATGTAGTTATTAAACATGTAACACTTAACAAACATATTTATGATGTCATGTAGTTATTAAACATGTAACACTTAATGTTGTCATGTAGTTATTGTGTTAAACATATGTTAATATTATTATTGTTATTGTGTTAAACATATGTTAATATTATTGTTATTGTGTTAAACATATGTTAATATTATTATTGTTATTGTGTTAAACATATGTTAATATTATTGTTATTGTGTTAAACATATGTTAATATTATTATTGTTATTGTGTTAAACATATGTTAATATTATTGTTATTGTGTTAAACATATGTTAATATTATTATTGTTATTGTGTTAAATATATGTTAATATTATTATTGTTATTGTGTTAAAAATATGTTAATATTATTGTTATTGTGTTAAACATATGTTAATATTATTGTTATTGTGTTAAACGTGTTAATATTATTATTGTTATTGTGTTAAAAATATGTTAATATTATTATTGTTATTGTGTTAAACATATGTTAATATTATTATTGTTATTGTGTTAAACATATGTTAATATTATTGTTATTGTGTTAAATATATGTTAATATTATTGTTATTGTGTTAAACATGTGTTAATATTATTGTTATTGTGTTAAATATGTGTTAATATTATTATTGTTATTGTGTTAAATATATGTTAATATTATTATTGTTATTGTGTTAAACATATGTTAATATTATTATTGTTATTGTGTTAAACATATGTTAATATTATTGTTATTGTGTTAAATATATGTTAATATTATTGTTATTGTGTTAAACATATGTTAATATTATTATTGTTATTGTGTTAAATATATGTTAATATTATTATTGTTATTGTGTTAAACATATGTTAATATTATTGTTATTGTGTTAAACATATGTTAATATTATTATTGTTATTGTGTTAAACATATGTTAATATTATTGTTATTGTGTTAAACATATGTTAATATTATTATTGTTATTGTGTTAAATATATGTTAATATTATTGTTATTGTGTTAAACATATGTTAATATTATTGTTATTGTGTTAAACATATGTTAATATTATTATTGTTATTGTGTTAAATATATGTTAATATTATTGTTATTGTGTTAAACGTGTTAATATTATTATTGTTATTGTGTTAAATATATGTTAATATTATTATTGTTATTGTGTTAAATATATGTTAATATTATTATTGTTATTGTGTTAAACATATGTTAATATTATTGTTATTGTTTTACAAATATGTTAATATTATTATTGTTATTGTTTTACAAATATGTTAATATTGTTAAATGTGCTCAGAAAGTACTCCATTTACTTTAGTTTATTTCTATTTCTTTATTATAAGTATGTCATATTGTTGTCTATGTGTACAACTATCATGTTACATGTGTGTGTGTGTTTATGTACTTTGTGTTTATGGTCATGTAGTGCATGAGTTAATAGTGAGTGTGTGATGTAGTACATGAGTTAATAGTGAGTGTGTCATGTAGTGCATGAGTTAATAGTGAGTGTGTGATGTAGTACATGAGTTAATAGTGAGTGTGTCATGTAGTACATGAGTTAATAGTGAGTGTGTCATGTAGTACATGAGTTAATAGTGAGTGTGTCATGTAGTACATGAGTTAATAGTGAGTGTGTCATGTAGTACATGAGTTAATAGTGAGTGTGTCATGTAGTACATGAGTGTGTGATGTAGTACATGAGTTAATAGTGAGTGTGTGATGTAGTACATGAGTTAATAGTGAGTGTGTGATGTAGTACATGGAATAATAGTGAGTGTGTCATGTAGTACATGAGTTAATAGTGAGTGTGTCATGTAGTACATGAGTTAATAGTGAGTGTGTGATGTAGTACATGGAATAATAGTGAGTGTGTCATGTAGTACACGAGTTAATAGTGAGTGTGTGATGTAGTACATGAGTTAATAGTGAGTGTGATGTAGTACATGAGTTAATAGTGAGTGTGTCATGTAGTACATGAGTTAATAGTGAGTGTGTGATGTAGTACATGAGTTAATAGTGAGTGTGTGATGTAGTACATGAGTTAATAGTGAGTGTGTGATGTAGTACATGGAATAATAGTGAGTGTGTCATGTAGTACATGAGTTAATAGTGAGTGTGTCATGTAGTATATGAGTTAATAGTGAGTGTGTGATGTAGTACATGAGTTAATAGTGAGTGTGTCATGTAGTACATGAGTTAATGTGAGTGTGTGATGTAGTACATGAGTTAATAGTGAGTGTGTGATGTAGTACATGAGTTAGTAGTGAGTGTGTGATGTAGTACATGGAATAATAGTGAGTGTGTCATGTAGTACATGAGTTAATAGTGAGTGTGTCATGTAGTACATGAGTTAATAGTGAGTGTGTGATGTAGTACATGAGTTAATAGTGAGTGTGTGATGTAGTACATGAGTTAATAGTGAGTGTGTCATGTAGTACATGAGTTAATAGTGAGTGTGATGTAGTACATGAGTTAATAGTGAGTGTGTCATGTAGTACATGAGTTAATAGTGAGTGTGTCATGTAGTACATGAGTTAATAGTGAGTGTGTCATGTAGTACATGAGTTAATAGTGAGTGTGTGATGTAGTACATGAGTTAATAGTGAGTGTGTGATGTAGTACATGAGTTAATAGTGAGTGTGTCATGTAGTACATGAGTTAATAGTGAGTGTGTGATGTAGTACATGAGTTAATAGTGAGTGTGTCATGTAGTACATGAGTTAATAGTGAGTGTGTGATGTAGTACATGAGTTAATAGTGAGTGTGTGATGTAGTACATGAGTGTGTGATGTAGTACATGAGTTAATAGTGAGTGTGTGATGTAGTACATGAGTTAATAGTGAGTGTGTCATGTAGTGCATGAGTTAATAGTGAGTGTGTGATGTAGTACATGAGTTAATAGTGAGTGTGTGATGTAGTACATGAGTTAATAGTGAGTGTGTCATGTAGTACATGAGTTAATAGTGAGTGTGTCATGTAGTACATGAGTTAATAGTGAGTGTGTGATGTAGTACATGAGTTAATAGTGAGTGTGTGATGTAGTACATGAGTTAATAGTGAGTGTGTGATGTAGTACATGAGTGTGTGATGTAGTACATGAGTGTGTGATGTAGTACATGAGTTAATAGTGAGTGTGTGATGTAGTACATGAGTTAATAGTGAGTGTGTGATGTAGTACATGAGTGTGTGATGTAGTACATGAGTGTAGTAGATGAGTTACTAGTGAGTGTTGTCTTTAGATCCCCGAGTTTGACCACCTGTACCTGGACATGAACGGGATCATCCATCAATGTTCTCACCCCAACGACGAGGACGTCCACTTCCGCATCTCGGAGGAGAAGATCTTTGCTGACATCTTTCACTACCTGGAGGTTCTCTTCCGCATCATCAAACCTCGCCAGGTCTTCTTCATGGCTGTGGACGGTGTGGCCCCTCGTGCTAAGATGAACCAGCAGAGAGGGCGCAGGTTCAGGTACTTGAATATAGTCTTACAGTCCAGGTACTTGAATATAGTCTTAGACCTCTTACAGTCCAGGTACTTGAATATAGTCTTACAGTCCAGGTACTTGAATATAGTCTTAGACCTCTTACAGTCCAGGTACTTGAATATAGTCTTACAGTCCAGGTACTTGAATATAGTCTTAGACCTCTTACAGTCCAGGTACTTGAATATAGTCTTACAGTCCAGGTACTTGAATATAGTCTTAGACCTCTTACAGTCCAGGTACTTGAATATAGTCTTAGACCTCTTACAGTCCAGGTACTTGAATATAGTCTTAGACCTCTTACAGTCCAGGTACTTGAATATAGTCTTAGTCCTCTTACAGTCCAGGTACTTGAATATAGTCTTAGACCTCTTACAGTCCAGGTACTTGAATATAGTCTTAGACCTCTTACAGTCCAGGTACATGAATATAGTCTTAGACTTCTTAGAATCCAGGTACTTGAATATAGTCGTAGACCTCTTACAGTCCAGGTACTTCAATATAGTCTTACAGTCCAGGTACTTGAATATAGTCGTAGACCTCTTACAGTCCAGGTACATGAATATAGTCTTAGACCTCTTACAGTCCAGGTACTTCAATATAGTCTTACAGTCCAGGTACTTGAATATAGCCGTAGACCTCTTACAGTCCAGGTACATGAATATAGTCTTAGACCTCTTACAGTCCAGGTACTTCAATATAGTCTTACAGTCCAGGTACTTGAATATATCCGTAGACCTCTTACAGTCCAGGTACTTCAATATAGTCTTACAGTCCAGGTACATGAATATAGTCGTAGACCTCTTACAGTCCAGGTACATGAATATAGTCTTAGACCTCTTACAGTCCAGGTACATGAATATAGTCTTAGACTTCTTAGAGTACAGGTACTTGAATATAGTCTTAGACCTCTTACAGTCCAGGTACTTCAATATAGTCTTACAGTCCAGGTACTTGAATATAGTCTTAGACCTCTTACAGTCCAGGTACTTCAATATAGTCTTAGACCTCTTACAGTCCAGGTACTTCAATATAGTCTTACAGTCCAGGTACTTGAATATAGCCGTAGACCTCTTACAGTCCAGGTACTTCAATATAGTCTTACAGTCCAGGTACATGAATATAGTCGTAGACCTCTTACAGTCCAGGTACATGAATATAGTCTTAGACCTCTTACAGTCCAGGTACTTCAATATAGTCTTAGACTTCTTACAGTCCAGGTACTTGAATATAGTCTTAGACCTCTTACAGTCCAGGTACATGAATATAGTCTTAGACTTCTTAGAGTACAGGTACTTGAATATAGTCTTAGACCTCTTACAGTCCAGGTACTTCAATATAGTCTTACAGTCCAGGTACTTGAATATAGTCTTAGACCTCTTACAGTCCAGGTACTTGAATATAGTCTTAGACCTCTTACAGTCCAGGTACATGAATATAGTCTTAGACTTCTTAGAGTCCAGGTACTTGAATATAGTCGTAGACCTCTTACAGTCCAGGTACTTCAATATAGTCTTACAGTCCAGGTACTTGAATATAGTCGTAGACCTCTTACAGTCCAGGTACATGAATATAGTCTTAGACCTCTTACAGTCCAGGTACATGAATATAGTCTTAGACTTCTTAGAGTACAGGTACTTGAATATAGTCTTAGACCTCTTACAGTCCAGGTACTTCAATATAGTCTTACAGTCCAGGTACTTGAATATAGTCTTAGACCTCTTACAGTCCAGGTACTTGAATATAGTCTTAGACCTCTTACAGTCCAGGTACTTCAATATAGTCTTACAGTCCAGGTACTTGAATATAGTCGTAGACCTCTTACAGTCCAGGTACATGAATATAGTCTTAGACCTCTTACAGTCCAGGTACTTGAATATAGTCGTAGACCTCTTACAGTCCAGGTACTTCAATATAGTCTTACAGTCCAGGTACTTGAATATAGTCGTAGACCTCTTACAGTCCAGGTACATGAATATAGTCTTAGACCTCTTACAGTCCAGGTACATGAATATAGTCTTAGACTTCTTAGAGTACAGGTACTTGAATATAGTCTTAGACCTCTTACAGTCCAGGTACATGAATATAGTCTTAGACCTCTTACAGTCCAGGTACTTGAATATAGTCTTAGACCTCTTACAGTCCAGGTACTTGAATATAGTCTTAGACCTCTTACAGTCCAGGTATTTTTTGTGTTTAATCATTTTTTAATCTTTAGGTTCCCACTCAACTTTGGTACCAGGGACCCAGAAGGGTCTCATTTTTTAATCTTTAGGTTCCCACTCAACTTTGGTAGCAGGGACCCAGAAGGGTCTCATTTTTTAATCTTTAGGTTCCCACTCAACTTTGGTACCAGGGACCCAGAAGGGTCTCATTTTTTAATCTTTAGGTTCCCACTCAACTTTGGTACCAGGGACCCAGAAGGATCTCATTTTTTAATCTTTAGGTTCCCACTCAACTTTGGTACCAGGGACCCAGAAGGGTCTCATTTTTTAATCTTTAGGTTCCCACTCAACTTTGGTAGCAGGGACCCAGAAGTATCTCATTTTTTAATCTTTAGGTTCCCACTCAACTTTGGTAGCAGGGACCCAGAAGGGTCTCATTTTTTAATCTTTAGGTTCCCACTCAACTTTGGTAGCAGGGACCCAGAAGGGTCTCATTTTTTAATCTTTAGGTTCCCACTCAACTTTGGTACCAGGGACCCACAAGGGTCTCATTTTTTAATCTTTAGGTTCCCACTCAACTTTGGTACCAGGGACCCAGAAGGGTCTCATTTTTTAATCTTTAGGTTCCCACTCAACTTTGGTACCAGGGACCCAGAAGGGTCTCATTTTTTAATCTTTAGGTTCCCACTCAACTTTGGTACCAGGGACCCAGAAGGGTCTCATTTTTTAATCTTTAGGTTCCCACTCAACTTTGGTAGCAGGGACCCAGAAGGGTCTCATTTTTTAATCTTTAGGTTCCCACTCAACTTTGGTACCAGGGACCCAGAAGGGTCTCATTTTTTAATCTTTAGGTTCCCACTCAACTTTGGTACCAGGGACCCAGAAGGGTCTCATTTTTTAATCTTTAGGTTCCCACTCAACTTTGGTACCAGGGACCCAGAAGGGTCTCATTTTTTAATCTTTAGGTTCCCACTCAACTTTGGTACCAGGGACCCAGAAGGGTCTCATTTTTTAATCTTTAGGTTCCCACTCAACTTTGGTACCAGGGACCCAGAAGGGTCTCATTTTTTAATATTTAGGTTCCCACTCAACTTTGGTACCAGGGACCCAGAAGGGTCTCATTTTTTAATCTTTAGGTTCCCACTCAACTTTGGTACCAGGGACCCAGAAGGGTCTCATTTTTTAATCTTTAGGTTCCCACTCAACTTTGGTACCAGGGACCCAGAAGGGTCTCATTTTTTAATCTTTAGGTTCCCACTCAACTTTGGTACCAGGGACCCAGAAGGGTCTCATTTTTTAATCTTTAGGTTCCCGCTCAACTTTGGTACCAGGGACCCAGAAGGGTCTCATTTTTTAATCTTTAGGTTCCCACTCAACTTTGGTACCAGGGACCCAGAAGGGTCTCATTTTTTAATCTTTAGGTTCCCACTCAACTTTGGTACCAGGGACCCAGAAGGGTCTCATTTTTTAATCTTTAGGTTCCCACTCAACTTTGGTACCAGGGACCCAGAAGGGTCTCTTTTTTTAATCTTTAGGTTCCCACTCAACTTTGGTAGCAGGGACCCAGAAGGGTCTCATTTTTTAATCTTTAGGTTCCCACTGAACTTTGGTACCAGGGACCCAGAAGGGTCTCATTTTTTAATCTTTAGGTTCCCACTGAACTTTGGTAGCAGGGACCCAGAAGGGTCTCATTTTTTAATCTTTAGGTTCCCACTGAACTTTGGTAGCAGGGACCCAGAAGGGTCTCATTTTTTAATCTTTAGGTTCCCACTCAACTTTGGTAGCAGGGACCCAGAAGGGTCTCATTTTTTAATCTTTAGGTTCCCACTCAACTTTGGTACCAGGGACCCAGAAGGGTCCCATTTTTTAATCTTTAGGTTCCCACTCAACTTTGGTACCAGGGACCCAGAAGGGTCTCATTTTTTAATCTTTGGGTTCCCACTCAACTTTGGTAGCAGGGACCCAGAAGGGTGTCATTTTTTAATCTTTAGGTTCCCACTCAACTTTGGTACCAGGGACCCAGAAGGGTGTCATTTTTTAATCTTTAGGTTCCCACTCAACTTTGGTACCAGGGACCCAGAAGGGTCTCATTTTTTAATCATTAGGTTCCCACTCAACTTTGGTACTAGGGACCCAGAAGGGTCTCATTTTTTAATCTTTAGGTTCCCACTCAACTTTGGTACCAGGGACCCAGAAGGGTCTCATTTTTTAATCTTTAGGTTCCCGCTCAACTTTGGTACCAGGGACCCAGAAGGGTCTCATTTTTTAATCTTTAGCTTCCCACTCAACTTTGGTACCAGGGACCCAGAAGGGTCTCATTTTTTAATCTTTAGCTTCCCACTCAACTTTGGTACCAGGGACCCAGAAGGGTCTCATTTTTTAATCTTTAGGTTCCCACTCAACTTTGGTACCAGGGACCCAGAAGGGTCTCATTTCTTAATCTTTAGGTTCCCACTCAACTTTGGTACCAGGGACCCAGAAGGGTCTCATTTTTTAATCTTTAGGTTCCCACTCAACTTTGGTACCAGGGACCCAGAAGGGTCTCATTTTTTAATCTTTAGGTTCCCACTCAACTTTGGTACCAGGGACCCAGAAGGGTCTCATTTTTTAATCTTTAGGTTCCCACTCAACTTTGGTACCAGGGACCCAGAAGGGTCTCATTTTTTAATCTTTAGGTTCCCACTCAACTTTGGTACCAGGGACCCAGAAGGGTCTCATTTTTTAATCTTTAGGTTCCCACTCAACTTTGGTACCAGGGACCCAGAAGGGTCTCATTTTTTAATCTTTAGGTTCCCACTCAACTTTGGTACCAGGGACCCAGAAGGGTCTCATTTTTTAATCTTTAGGTTCCCACTCAACTTTGGTACCAGAGACCCAGAAGGGTCTCATTTTTTAATCTTTAGGTTCCCACTCAACTTTGGTACCAGGGACCCAGAAGGGTCTCATTTTTTAATCTTTAGGTTCCCACTCAACTTTGGTACCAGGGACCCAGAAGGGTCTCATTTTTTAATCTTTAGGTTCCCACTCAACTTTGGTACCAGGGACCCAGAAGGGTCTCATTTTTTAATCTTTAGGTTCCCACTCAACTTTGGTAGCAGGGACCCAGAAGGGTCTCATTTTTTAATCTTTAGGTTCCCACTCAACTTTGGTACCAGGGACCCAGAAGGGTCTCATTTTTTAATCTTTAGGTTCCCACTGAACTTTGGTAGCAGGGACCCAGAAGGGTCTAATTTTTTAATCTTTAGGTTCCCACTGAACTTTGGTAGCAGGGACCCAGAAGGGTCTAATTTTTTAATCTTTAGGTTCCCACTGAACTTTGGTAGCAGGGACCCAGAAGGGTCTCATTTTTTAATCTTTAGGTTCCCACTCAACTTTGGTACCAGGGACCCAGAAGGGTCTCATTTCTTAATCTTTAGGTTCCCACTGAACTTTGGTACCAGGGACCCAGAAGGGTCTCATTTTTTAATCTTTAGGTTCCCACTCAACTTTGGTACCAGGGACCCAGAAGGGTCTCATTTTTTAATCTTTAGGTTCCCACTCAACTTTGGTGCCAGGGACCCAGAAGGGTCTCATTTTTTAATCTTTAGGTTCCCACTCAACTTTGGTACCAGGGACCCAGAAGGGTCTCATTTTTTAATCTTTAGGTTCCCACTCAACTTTGGTACCAGGGACCCAGAAGGGTCTCATTTTTTAATCTTTAGGTTCCCACTCAACTTTGGTGCCAGGGACCCAGAAGGGTCTCATTTTTTAATCTTTAGGTTCCCACTCAACTTTGGTACCAGGGACCCAGAAGGGTCTCATTTTTTAATCTTTAGGTTCCCACTCAACTTTGGTACCAGGGACCCAGAAGGGTCTCATTTTTTAATCTTTAGGTTCCCACTCAACTTTGGTACCAGGGACCCAGAAGGGTCTCATTTTTTAATCTTTAGGTTCCCACTCAACTTTGGTACCAGGGACCCAGAAGGGTCTCATTTTTTAATCTTTAGGTTCCCACTCAACTTTGGTACCAGGGACCCAGAAGGGTCTCATTTTTTAATCTTTAGGTTCCCACTCAACTTTGGTACCAGGGACCCAGAAGGGTCTCATTTTTTAATCTTTAGGTTCCCACTCAACTTTGGTACCAGGGACCCAGAAGGGTCTCATTTTTTAATCTTTAGGTTCCCACTCAACTTTGGTACCAGGGACCCAGAAGGGTCTCATTTTTTAATCTTTAGGTTCCCACTCAACTTTGGTACCAGGGACCCAGAAGGGTCTCATTTTTTAATCTTTAGGTTCCCACTGAACTTTGGTAGCAGGGACCCAGAAGGGTCTAATTTTTTAATCTTTAGGTTCCCACTGAACTTTGGTAGCAGGGACCCAGAAGGGTCTAATTTTTTAATCTTTAGGTTCCCACTGAACTTTGGTAGCAGGGACCCAGAAGGGTCTAATTTTTTAATCTTTAGGTTCCCACTCAACTTTGGTACCAGGGACCCAGAAGGGTCTCATTTTTTAATCTTTAGGTTCCCACTCAACTTTGGTACCAGGGACCCAGAAGGGTCCCATTTTTTAATCTTTAGGTTCCCACTCAACTTTGGTACCAGGGACCCAGAAGGGTCTCATTTTTTAATCTTTGGGTTCCCACTCAACTTTGGTAGCAGGGACCCAGAAGGGTGTCATTTTTTAATCTTTA